>NC_091469.1:145421633-145439133 GCF_036971445.1 Narcine bancroftii
ATCTCTTGGTGCCTGCCACATTGACCACCGCCAGTGGGCTGATCTCGCCTCCAACCGTGCATCTTGGCGCCTCACAGTTCGGCGGGCAGCAACCTCCTTTGAAGAAGACCGCAGAGCCCACCTCACTGACAAAAGGCAGAGGAGGAAAAACCCAACACCCAACCCCAACCCACCAATTTTCCCTTGCAACCGCTGCAACCATGTCTGCCTGTCTCGCATCGGACTTGTCGGCCACAAACAAGCCTGCAGCTGACGTGGACATTACCCCTACATAAATCTTCGTCCGTGAAGCCAAGCCAAAGAAATTGTCACATGAATGAAGATGGAATAATAGAGCCGCTTTTGCAAGCAGACCAATGGGCATTTTGTACCTGATACAACAAGTAACTCACAGAACAGAACCACTGATTTACAGAGAGCGGTCAGTCGATGGGGAGCAAAGGCAGGATAATTTTACCATGTCAAATTCAAATTCAAGTTAATTTATTTATGATCCGATTGTAACATTACAATCCATCTAAACAGTGTTCTCTGATCCATGGAGCAAAAACTGCAAGCAACATACAGGCATAACACGCATGCAGACAAATGATACACTTGCACAGAATCTATATTCATATCTTATATACATACATTAAAAATGAATGCTATTTGCGAATAGTAGAGTCACAGGGAACTGGGTTAACAGTTCCGCAGTCGTTTAGCATTCTCACTGTCCTTGGGAAGAAGCTGTTCCTCAGTCTGGTGGTTCTTGCTCTAATGCTTCTGTATCTCTTCCCCGACGGGAATAGCTGAAAGATCTGCACGCTTGGTGGTTGGGGTCCTCACAGATTTTGCAAGCCCTCCTTAAACAATAATCCCAGTAAATCGTATTGATACAGAGGAGAGGGAGGTCCAAGAAATATCCTCTCTGCTTCTTTTATGGGTCTTTGAATTGACCTCTGATCCAATGCTCTCCAGCAACCGTACCACACTGTGATATTTCGGGATTCATTCAGAAGTCTGGTAATGGCAGAAAAGAAACTGTCCTTGAATTTGATTGTGCGTGATCTCACACCTGTGAATTTTCTTCCTGACGGGAGAGGGATGAAGAGAATGCGACTGGGATGGAATGAGCATTTTAATATTTTGGCTGCTTTTCCAAGGCAGCAGGAGATGGTATCAATCAAGGGGAGGGGTTTTTGTGTGATGTATGGTGCAAGAAAATTATTTTCTTCATTTCGAGATTTAGCAAGGGTGATTTGAGACCTCATTATTTTCCTCCTTCCTCTACGGAACCACCCCCAAAGCAGAAAAAAATGGTCCATTTATAAGTAGCTAACAGTACACCTGGAAGAAAAAAAAAGATTCCCAGGAATAGCACAAACCAAAGAACAAAATAAGAACATAAGAAAATGGAGCATGAATAGTCCATTTGGCCTATTAAACCTGCTCCACCATTCAATAAGATCATGGCTGATCTGATGATAGGTTCATCTCCACCCACCCACCTTTTCCCCATATCCTTTAATCCTCCTACTATCTATCTGAAGTAGCCTCCACTACTTCTATGGGCAGAGAATTCCATAGATTCACCACCCTCTGGGAAAAGCAGTTCCACCACATCTTTGTCCTAAATCTACTACCTTGAATCTTCAGGCTCTGCCCCCTAGTTCTCGTCTCACCTACATGGAAACAACTTACCTGCTTCCATCTTATCCATGCCTTTCATAATTTTATATGTTTCTATATGATCCCCACTCCCCCCCCCCCTCCTTATTCTGAATTCCAGCGAGTACAGTCCCAAATGATTCAATCTCTCCTCATAGGCTAACCCCAGAAGAGATTAAAGAGATTGAAACCAGAGATGAATCTCCTCCGCATCGCCTCCAAAGCCAGTATATCCTTCCTCAAGTAAGGAGACTTACACACAGTACTCCAGATGCGGTCTCACCAGTACCCGGTATAGTCGCAACATAACTTCCTGCTCCTAAACTCAGTACCTCTAGCGATGAAGGCCAACATCCCATTTGCCTTCTTAATCACTTGCTGCATCTTCAAATCAGCACACTCCCAGGTGCTTCTGCTCAGAAGCATGCTGTAATTGGTTTCTATTTAAATAATAATCTGATCTTCTACTTCTCCTTCCAAAGTGAATAACCTCAGATTTACCAACATTGTACTCCATTTGCCAGACCCTTGCCCACTCACTTAACCTATCAACATCTCTCTGAAGATTCTCCACAATCCTCTGCACAATTTGATTTTCCACTCAATTTAATGTCATCAGCAAATTTAGATACAGTGCACACAGTCTTTTCTTCCAGGTCCTTGTCTCTCACCACCGATTGCCCATGTATCCCACCTCTCTGCTTTCTATTGGTTAACCCTCCTCTATTCATGCTAATACATCACTTCCAACTCTGCCTCATTATCCTTATGGATAAGCCTTTTATGGAATATCACAGAGGTCATGCAATTATAATGACACCTTGCCATTTAAAATGTCAGATGAACCACGACCTTATGAGAAATTCCAGTTCACATACTGCCTGTGATGCGTATGATGGACATATTATGTAAGACCTTTGTCCCAGAAATTCCAGTGCACCCTAGCAGATACACAGCTAAGGTGTGCCAATCACCATTTCAATCATGTGTTTTTCCACCATGATCCTGTGGGGAACAGAAAGGGAATGCACATTTGTTGGTTCATAAGTGTGTTGTGTAACACTGAAAGGATTGGGGAAAAGAAGAGGAATATATATTGTAGACATCCTTCTAGTCATGAAGGTTGAGAATTGACATAATGGAGGTTTGTAGTGGCTCCGCGGGCCGACACAGCAAACAGCCGATGAACACGACGATCAGAAAGACAGGACACGGGATGAAATAGCTGCAAGAATAGTGGTCAAATTGACAAATGACCACCAGCAGATCGCAGGGGGTCCAATCCAGGCCCGTACATCAACAGCTGGCCTCACTCAAGTCACGCCCCAGTGGTAACACAGCCGGCTGCCTACAAAAGGCAGAGCTGCGACCTAATAAAGCGAGTGTCAATTACACTCCCTTGGTGTGTGAGTCTTCTCTCAACCTCGAGCTAAAACCCATTATACCCCGAACTATAACTGCAGTGACTCCGCGACAGGTTTATAGGATAATGAGGGCTGAGATGAGGAGGACAGCCAGCACTTTTTTCTTTCCTGGTGTGGCAATAGGAAATATCAGAAGATGTCTGTCTAAGGTGACTGGAGGAAAGTTTAGGGCAGATGTCAGATGCAAGTATTTTTATTCATATTTTTATGCATTGTTTGGGGTGTGTTGGTGGTTGGTAAAATAGGGACTTTCAAAAGACATAGATAAGCACATGGATGAAAGAAAATTAGTTGTTGGTGTATGGTAAGGAAAGATTAGATGCTTGTGGAATAGGTTGATATAGGTCAGCACAACTTAGTGGGCTGAAGCGACTGTTCTGTGCTAGACTGCCTTATAATCTATGTAAGCTGAGATTCGAAGCTTTGTCAGACCAAGAACTAGCTAAGTAAAAATATAAGCAAGTGAGACAAGCCCAAATGGTGAGTGGGGTATGGAGGGATGAGAGTTGTCAATAAACATGTTTGGGAATGAGAGTGATTCCTTTCCAGAGCTCTGGTAAATGTTTGAATTGGAGGGAGTTCAGACATCCACTGATTGGCAAGTGTAAAGCACAGAAGTCTGCAGACATTGTGATTGAAGTAAAAACACAATGCTGGATAAACTCAGCAGGTCAAACAGTGTACTTTATCTACAAAGATAAAGATACATAACCAAACTATCGGGCATGAGCCCTTCATCGGGGTATGAGCAAAATGCAGGCAGGCGGCCAAACAAAATGTTTGGCCGCCTGCCTGCATTTTGCTCATACCTTGATGAAGGGCTCATGCCTAAGTCATTGGTTATGTACAGTGCATATCTTTATCTTTGCTATATAAAGTAAACTGTTTGACCTGATGAGTTCCTCCAGCATTGTGTTTTTTATCTACCAGCAGAAAACCTCACATGCTCCATAGCCAAGAAAGCCCAGCAGTGCCTCCACTTCCTGTGAAGGCTGAGGAAAGTTCATCTCCCACCCTCCATCCTCACTACATTCTACAGTGGTTGTATCAAGAGCATCCTGTGCGACTGCGTCACCGCCTAATTTGAAACCTGCACCTCCTCGGACCACAAGGCCCTGCAGAGAATAGTGAAATCAATGGAAAAGATCATTGGGGCCTTTCTTCCTTGAAGGACATTTACAACACACAATGCAGGTGAAAGGCAATAAACATTGTGAAGGACTCCACACACCCCTCAAGTAAACTGTTCTCTCTTCTACCATCTGGTAGAAGGTACTGCACACTTGGCCCCTTACGTCCAGATTGGGCAACAGATTTTCCCCCAAGTCTTCAGACTCCTGAACTCCCAGACATTTCGGGATAGGGTACCATGGACTGCTACTCTGTAAGTCTAAATATTTTAATATATTTAACTTCTATTCTAACTTATGTGTATGTAAAGATGCTCTATGCTCTGTGGTCCTGGAGAAATGCTATCTCTTCTTTGCCATGCGAGTATAATATGAACAATAAATAAAGGTGACTTGAAAGGCAAATGGGATGAGATTAGGGAAGGGGTTGAGAGGGGAAATCTAATGGAAGGTTGGTGAGAAGGAGAATTTGCTAGGGAAAAGATCCGTGGGAAATGGGAACAGGTTTGGGTCCTTCAATCATTTGAGCCTGCTCCAACAGCTAATGGATTGAGGTTGATCCAACATGCCTCAAATCATCCAATCCATTTCTTTCCCCTCTCCCTATAACCCTTGATGTCCTATTCCTTAAATATACAGAAGGACAGCACTTCCCTTCCAACTCCCCACCTCTCTCCCAGATCTCCATGCAAGGAGTTCCTAAGACTCGTATATCTCTTGAGGGAGAAATTTCTTGATTTAGGTTGGGTCCCGCTTATGTTGAGACAATGCTCTAATCCTGGAGAAGAAGCATCCTCTTAGCATTTACACTGTCCAGCCCTCTCCCAGTCTCAAAGGTTTCTCTAAGATGATCTCTCAGCCTTCTAAACTCCCATGAATACAACCTGCTTAACATTTCCTTGGACAACAATCCTTCCATACCTAGGATCATCAAAGAGATCCTTCTCAGAACTACTTCCAATTCTATAATATCTATTAATAAGTGGAACCAAATGCCCTGGAATAGTCTTAACATTGACTTTTAAAATTACAGTCATTTTGTACTACAACACACTTCCAATCCAGCCCAATGCAGTAAAGATATGAATGACTCACTGAGTATGGTTGAATAGAGAGACTTCGGGGATGCAAGTACATTGTTCTCTGAAAAGGAGAACACAGGACAATGAGGAAGACATATGGCATGCTTCCCTTCAAGTTCAAGTGCTAGAGGTTGTTTTACGAGCAGACAAGTGGTCATCTCATACATAGTACGACAACTAAGGCACAGCACAAATGTACAAAAGTGCCAGAGCAATCAGTTGATATAGAGTAACACCAACATCATTTTGGGGATATTTTTAGATTTTAAATTGAGACATACAGCACAGTTACAGACCCTTCCAGCCCATGAGCCCATGCCACCCAAATACCCCAATTAATCGACAGCCCCCAGATGTTTTGAAAGGTGGGAGGAAACCAGAGCACCTGGAGGAAACCCACCAGACACAGGGAGAACATGCAACTCCTTACAGACAATATCGAATTCAAACCTTGGTCACTAACACTGAAAAAACATTGTGCTAACCATGAAGCTAATCATTCCATCCTATTATTTTGGGATTCATTCAGGTATCTGATATATGCAAGAAAGAAACTGTCCTTGTATCTGGTGGGGTGTGAATCTTCTCCTTATGGGAAGGGAGAGGATAGGTTGAGATGAGTCTTTTAATACATTGACTGCTTTTCCAAGGCAGCGGGAGTTATAGATAGTGTAGGTGAGGGGCTAAATCTTATTGATTGAGCTACATTTACAATCCTTTGTAGTTTCTTGCAGTCTTGGGTAACACAATGATACATCCTGATAAGATGCTTTCATTGATGCACTTGTACCTGTTGCTAAGTGATACTGGTCAACATAATGAATTTCATCAGACATCTGAGGAAGTAAAAGCTTTGGTGCACTTTCTTGGCCATTGAATCAAAGTGGATGGGCAGGACAAGTCACTGGAGATGTTTATCCTGAGAAACTTCAAGCTTATTTAATTGGCATTGAGTTAAACCTCATGTTGCCATCGTACTTATGTTGGTTTAGCCACTCTTGGAATATTGTGTGCAATTTTGGTCACTTGTTGGAAGACTGTGGTTCAGCTGGATGCAGTAAAGATTCTCCATTTCCTGGAGTTATCAGGTGAGAATGGATAGGCAACGTTTGTTTTACAGTAAAATTCCTGTTGTTCAGAATTCAAGCAACCAGCTAAAATTAAAATCATGCAAAATAAATTGGTAAAAAAATATATAAGTTCAAAATAGGCGCACCTTGCCATTAGTTCAACATTCACACAACGTGCAATCTCAAGCAATTGGAAAACTCACTTATCTGGCATTTACCAATCTTCATAGATGCCAGATACCAGGGGTTTCATTACATATAGAGAATTAGATAGGTTCAGTAAAACCATAGGCATCCAGCACCTATGGGATTGGTAGATGCTGGGTAAGGAAATTTTCCAGTTGCTTGAAATTGCGTGTTGCATGGATTGGTGAACTGATGGCAAGGCACGCCAATTTTAAACTTCCAGATTTTTTACCTATTTATTTCCTGTAAATTTTTTGCCAATTGTTTGAGGCTGCCAGTTGCTTGAATTCCAGATAACAGGGGTTTTACTGTAGATGGATGGGAGGGGTATAAAGGGCCATGCAAGTCCAGGTCAATGGGACAAGGTAGAATAAGAGTTCGCATAGACTAGATGGATTGAAGTGCCTGTTTCTGAGCTGTCGTGTTCTATGGTTCTAAATGCTGACATATTTAGTGTGAGGTTGAGCCCGCCCTTCTTGACAAAATATATTAGAATGTAGAACAATACAACAGAGGAACAGGCCATTTGGCCAATGTGTCTGTGCCAAACATGATGTCCAAATTAAACTGCAGCTTGTACAAGGTCCAGATCCCTCCAGATTCAGTTTCAGATTTCAAGTCATTAAAGTGCACAATGAGTCCCTGATTGAGTTTGTTGTTGAGGAGTCTGATAGTGGAGGGGTTGCAGCTGTTCCTGAACCCGGTGGTGTGTGTCTCGTGGCACCTTGACCTCTTTCCTGATCACAGAGCATGTGCTGGGTTGTGTGGATTCTTCATGCTTGCTGCGGCTCTCCGACAGCAGGGTGCCCCATAGATGGTGTGAACGGTTTTGCCTGTGATATCCTGGGCTGTGTCCACTACCTTTTGCAGGGCTTTACACTCAGGGGTATTGGTATCCCCATACCAGTCTATGATGCAGCCAGTCAGCACACTGTCCACCACACATCGTTAGCAATTTGCCAGAATTTCTGGTGTCATTCCCGATCTCCACAAACCCCTGAGGAAGGAAAGGTGCTGACATGCTTTCTTCATGATGCCATTAGGGCACTTGGTCCAGGAAAGATCCTGTGAGATAGTGACACCCAAGAACTTAAATTTGCTCACTCTCTCCCCCAATGATTACTGGATCTTTCTATTCATGTGCTCATACAGAAGCTTCTTAAATGCCATTATTGCATCTGCTTACACCACTAACTTTACCAGCCTGTTCCAGGCACCCATCACTCTCTGATTTAAAAAACTTGTCCGTACATCTTCCTTAAAATCCCCTCGTCTCCTCCTCACCTAAAATACTTGTCTAGTTTGTGCTCTTTTACACTTTCTCTGCACTCTTTCAATCTTATTAAAGATTGAATTTGTCTTAAATTACATTTTTAAATTAGATTTAAATTTAGACATACAGCACCCATATGTCCATGCCACACAATTTACATCCAATTAACCTACACCCTTGGTACATTTTGAATGCTGGAGCCCCCTGGGGAAACCCACACAGATTTGGGGAGAATGCTGGAGCCCCCTGGGGAAACCCACACAGATTCGGGGAGAATGCTGGAGCCCCCTGGGGAAACCCACACAGATTTGGGGAGAATGCTGGAGCCCCCTTGGGAAACTCACACAGATTCGGGAAGAATGCTGGAGCCCCCTGGGGAAACCCACACAGATTTGGGGAGAATGCTGGAGCCCCCTGGGGAAACCCACACAGATTCGGGAAGAATGCTGGAGACCCCTGGGGAAACCCACACAGATTCGGGGAGAATGCTGGAGCCCCCTGGGGAAACCCACACAGATTTGGGGAGAATGCTGGAGCCCCCTTGGGAAACTCACACAGATTCGGGAAGAATGCTGGAGCCCCCTGGGGAAACCCACACAGATTTGGGGAGAATGCTGGAGCCCCCTGGGGAAACCCACACAGATTCGGGAAGAATGCTGGAGACCCCTGGGGAAACCCACACAGATTCAGGGAGAATGCTGGAGCCCCCTGGGGAAACCCACACAGATTCGGGGAGAATGCTGGAGCCCCCTGGGGAAACCCACACAGATTTGGGGAGAATGCTGCAGCCCCCTGGGGAAACCCACACAGATTCGGGGAGAATGCTGGAGCCCCCTGGGGAAACTCACACAGATTCGGGAAGAATGCTGGAGCCCCCTGGGGAAACCCACACAGATTTGGGGAGAATGCTGGAGCACCCTGGGGAAACCCACACAGATTTGGGGAGAATGCTGGAGCCCCCTTGGGAAACTCACACAGATTCGGGAAGAATGCTGGAGCCCCCTGGGGAAACCCACACAGATTCGGGGAGAATGCTGGAGCCCCCTGGGGAAACCCACACAGATTTGGGGAGAATGCTGGAGCCCCCTTGGGAAACTCACACAGATTCGGGAAGAATGCTGGAGCCCCCTGGGGAAACCCACACAGATTTGGGGAGAATGCTGGAGCCCCCTGGGGAAACCCACACAGATTCGGGAAGAATGCTGGAGACCCCTGGGGAAACCCACACAGATTCGGGGAGAATGCTGGAGCCCCCTGGGGAAACCCACACAGATTTGGGGAGAATGCTGGAGCCCCCTTGGGAAACTCACACAGATTCGGGAAGAATGCTGGAGCCCCCTGGGGAAACCCACACAGATTTGGGGAGAATGCTGGAGCCCCCTGGGGAAACCCACACAGATTCGGGAAGAATGCTGGAGACCCCTGGGGAAACCCACACAGATTCAGGGAGAATGCTGGAGCCCCCTGGGGAAACCCACACAGATTCGGGGAGAATGCTGGAGCCCCCTGGGGAAACCCACACAGATTTGGGGAGAATGCTGCAGCCCCCTGGGGAAACCCACACAGATTCGGGGAGAATGCTGGAGCCCCCTGGGGAAACTCACACAGATTCGGGAAGAATGCTGGAGCCCCCTGGGGAAACCCACACAGATTTGGGGAGAATGCTGGAGCCCCCTGGGGAAACCCACACAGATTTGGGGAGAATGCTGGAGCCCCCTTGGGAAACTCACACAGATTCGGGAAGAATGCTGGAGCCCCCTGGGGAAACCCACACAGATTCGGGGAGAATGCTGGAGCCCCCTGGGGAAACCCACACAGATTTGGGGAGAATGCTGGAGCCCCCTTGGGAAACTCACACAGATTCGGGAAGAATGCTGGAGCCCCCTGGGGAAACCCACACAGATTTGGGGAGAATGCTGGAGCCCCCTGGGGAAACCCACACAGATTCGGGAAGAATGCTGGAGACCCCTGGGGAAACCCACACAGATTCGGGGAGAATGCTGGAGCCCCCTGGGGAAACCCACACAGATTTGGGGAGAATGCTGGAGCCCCCTTGGGAAACTCACACAGATTCGGGAAGAATGCTGGAGCCCCCTGGGGAAACCCACACAGATTTGGGGAGAATGCTGGAGCCCCCTGGGGAAACCCACACAGATTCGGGAAGAATGCTGGAGCCCCCTGGGGAAACCCACACAGATTTGGGGAGAATGCTGGAGCCCCCTGGGGAAACCCACACAGATTCGGGGAGAATGCTGGAGCCCCCTTGGGAAACTCACACAGATTCGGGAAGAATGCTGGAGCCCCCTGGGGAAACCCACACAGATTTGGGGAGAATGCTGCAGCCCCCTGGGGAAACCCACACAGATTCGGGGAGAATGCTGGAGCCCCCTGGGGAAACTCACACAGATTCGGGAAGAATGCTGGAGCCCCCTGGGGAAACCCACACAGATTTGGGGAGAATGCTGGAGCCCCCTGGGGAAACCCACACAGATTTGGAGAGAATGCTGGAGCCCCCTTGGGAAACTCACACAGATTCGGGAAGAATGCTGGAGCCCCCTGGGGAAACCCACACAGATTCGGGGAGAATGCTGGAGCCCCCTGGGGAAACCCACACAGATTTGGGGAGAATGCTGGAGCCCCCTTGGGAAACTCACACAGATTCGGGAAGAATGCTGGAGCCCCCTGGGGAAACCCACACAGATTTGGGGAGAATGCTGGAGCCCCCTGGGGAAACCCACACAGATTCGGGAAGAATGCTGGAGACCCCTGGGGAAACCCACACAGATTCGGGGAGAATGCTGGAGCCCCCTGGGGAAACCCACACAGATTTGGGGAGAATGCTGGAGCCCCCTTGGGAAACTCACACAGATTCGGGAAGAATGCTGGAGCCCCCTGGGGAAACCCACACAGATTTGGGGAGAATGCTGGAGCCCCCTGGGGAAACCCACACAGATTCGGGGAGAATCCTGGAGCCCCCTGGGGAAACCCACACAGATTCGGGGAGAATGCTGGAGCCCCCTGGGGAAACCCACACAGATTTGGGGAGAATGCTGGAGCCCCCTTGGGAAACTCACACAGATTCGGGAAGAATGCTGGAGCCCCCTGGGGAAACCCACACAGATTTGGGGAGAATGCTGGAGCCCCCTGGGGAAACCCACATAGATTCGGGAAGAATGCTGGAGACCCCTGGGGAAACCCACACAGATTCAGGGAGAATGCTGGAGCCCCCTGGGGAAACCCACACAGATTCGGGGAGAATGCTGGAGCCCCCTTGGGAAACTCACACAGATTCGGGAAGAATGCTGGAGCCCCCTGGGGAAACCCACACAGATTCGGGGAGAATGCTGGAGCCCCCTGGGGAAACCCACACAGATTTGGGGAGAATGCTGGAGCCCCCTTGGGAAACTCACACAGATTCGGGAAGAATGCTGGAGCCCCCTGGGGAAACCCACACAGATTTGGGGAGAATGCTGCAGCCCCCTGGGGAAACCCACACAGATTCGGGGAGAATGCTGGAGCCCCCTGGGGAAACTCACACAGATTCGGGAAGAATGCTGGAGCCCCCTGGGGAAACCCACACAGATTTGGGGAGAATGCTGGAGCCCCCTGGGGAAACCCACACAGATTTGGGGAGAATGCTGGAGCCCCCTTGGGAAACTCACACAGATTCGGGAAGAATGCTGGAGCCCCCTGGGGAAACCCACACAGATTCGGGGAGAATGCTGGAGCCCCCTGGGGAAACCCACACAGATTTGGGGAGAATGCTGGAGCCCCCTTGGGAAACTCACACAGATTCGGGAAGAATGCTGGAGCCCCCTGGGGAAACCCACACAGATTTGGGGAGAATGCTGGAGCCCCCTGGGGAAACCCACACAGATTCGGGAAGAATGCTGGAGACCCCTGGGGAAACCCACACAGATTCGGGGAGAATGCTGGAGCCCCCTGGGGAAACCCACACAGATTTGGGGAGAATGCTGGAGCCCCCTTGGGAAACTCACACAGATTCGGGAAGAATGCTGGAGCCCCCTGGGGAAACCCACACAGATTTGGGGAGAATGCTGGAGCCCCCTGGGGAAACCCACACAGATTCGGGGAGAATGCTGGAGCCCCCTGGGGAAACCCACACAGATTCGGGGAGAATGCTGGAGCCCCCTGGGGAAACCCACACAGATTTGGGGAGAATGCTGGAGCCCCCTTGGGAAACTCACACAGATTCGGGAAGAATGCTGGAGCCCCCTGGGGAAACCCACACAGATTCGGGAAGAATGCTGGAGACCCCTGGGGAAACCCACACAGATTCAGGGAGAATGCTGGAGCCCCCTGGGGAAACCCACACAGATTCGGGGAGAATGCTGGAGCCCCCTGGGGAAACCCACACAGATTTGGGGAGAATGCTGCAGCCCCCTGGGGAAACCCACACAGATTCGGGGAGAATGCTGGAGCCCCCTGGGGAAACCCACACAGATTCGGGGAGAACATACAAACTCCTTACAGACAGCGCAGGATTTGAATGCCAGTCCCGACCGCTGGCGCTGTAAAGGTGTTGCACTAACCACTATACCAACCGTGCTACCCCAAAATCTGTGCTCCCAGTGATTTTCCATTGAATGAATTTGTGGACTGTTAATATTCATTGTGAAAGCATGTCATTGTCTTTCAGGATTAGACAGCAGAATGAAGTATTGTTTGTGATAAAGCATTCAGGGGTAAAATGTTGATTCAAATCTGGGATGACGGTAGTGAGTTGATCCAACCTCTGTGTGGTCAGCACAAGTCTTAAGATATAGGAATAGAAATAGACTATTCAGCCTATAGAGTCCACCCTGCTCTTTAATTATGAGTCGATCCATTTTCTCACTCACCCCCACTGCCTGGCATTCTCCCCATATCCTTTGATGCCCTGGCTAATCAAGAACCTATTAATCTCTGTCTTAAAGACACCCAATGACCTGGTCTCCATAAACGCCACAGATTCCACAGATTCACCACCTTCTGGCTGAGTCCCCAGATCACTTGAACTCCAGGGCTTCACCAAGATTACAGAGCAGTTAGCCGGCAGAAGATCTATGAGAGGGGTTGGGTGTAGGGGGGTGTGAGATTAGAAGAGTAGATACAGTTGGGAGAGCCCAGAGACAGAAAGATAATGTTTACATCAGAATTAGTGCTGAGGAGGGTTAATACTTGAAGATGCTGATGCAGTGAATGAAATCCCAGTACGGGTCTGTTGGCTGATTCTGTCTCACAACAATTATAATACATATTACTTGGTTTCTTGCCTGTTTGGTTTGGCACTGCACAGACATAGTGAGATTTTATGTTTAAATAAAAAATAAATTCAGAAGCCAAACCCTAGTGGCTCTATTCTTTTTTGGATTCATCATTATCAATTCACCTGAACATTATGTACTGCATATCAGGTATAACACACCAACATTTGCGTACATTTCTAAGCTAGCATTGGCAAAGCCTGGTGTAATCCCACAAGCTCCTGGCAGAACCTTGCTTCTCGTAACAGGCGACTCTTCTACTCTGATCTCTCTGCACTCCATCACTTTCTACATTACTAATATTTCTCTTTCAAATCTTTGAAGAGGGCTCAAGATTTCCAATCCTGTTTTCTGTAACTGTGTTTTTTACGCAGCTGTACGAATGTTGGAAATAACCTGTTCGTCAGCTCACAGAAGAACCCTTCACATAGGATAGGACATTTTACTTAAATAAACTTAAACTCTAAACAATAGTGTGGTCCACACATCTGTCTGTGCCCATGTGTATGTGTGAAGCTATGTGTGCGTGAGTGTGTGTGTGTGTGTGTGTGTGTGTGTGTGTGTGTGTGTGTGTGTGTGTGTGTGTGTGTGTGTGTGTGTGTGTGTGTGTGTGTGTGTGTGTGCAAACATGTATGTGCACATGGGTGTCAAAGTTCATTTTGTTTTTAGAGTACACACATAACTTCATATACAACCCTGAGATTCTTTTACCCTGTGAGCCCAGGCAGAGTTTCTAATGACCGGTAACTGTAAACTTTACTCGTGAAAAAGATAACTATACAAAAGACAAAAATGTAAACAAAGAAATAAATATAGCCAAACTGACTAATAGACAGAAAAAAAACTCATTGATAAATAATGTGCAAAATCATTGATAAATAATGAGTTTCTGATTGAGTCTGTTGTTTAGAGTCTGATGGTGGAGGGGAAAGCAACCATTCCTAAACCTGGTGGTGCGTCTTTTGGCACCGATCCCTCTTTCCCGATTATAGCAGCATGTCTTAGGTGGTGTGGATCCTTGATCATTGCCTTTGCTCTCTGACTGCAGCGTTCCATGTAGACTTTCTCAATGGCGGGGTGAGTTTTGCCTGTGATATATTGGACAGTGTCCCCTACCTTTTGCAGGGTTTTCCACTCAGGGTTATTGGTGATCCCATACCAGTGCATGATGCAGCTAGTCTGCACACTTTCCAATACATTGACAGAGATTTGCTAAGGTTTCGAATATCATACTGTGGCATCATCAACAAATTTGTGTATGGTATTTTTGTCGTACCGAGCCGCACAATCATAGATATTGAGCGAGTAGAGCAGGGGACTAAGTACCTGGTCCTGTGGCTCTCCAGTGCTGATGGAAATTGTGGAGGAGATGCCTTGCCAATCCTCTCTGACTGGAATTTGATGGTGAGTAAATTCAGGATCCAATTAAACAATGCGGTATTGAGGCCCTGGTCTTGGAGTGGGCTGATCGGTTTTGAGGAGATGATGGATGGATCTGAGTGTTTATACCCAGGCAAATTTCTACACAGTGAATAAGTTTGTGTGCAGATTCAAATGGATGGATGGATCTCCATGTGTAAGTATTGTATGTCTATTTGAGTGTCTTCCTTCTTCTTCTCTTCTTTGGCTTGGCTTCGCGGACGAAGATTTATGGAGGGGGTAAAAAGTCCACGTCAGCTGCAGGCTCGTTTGTGGCTGACAAGTCCGATGCGGGACAGGCAGACACGGTTGCAGTGGTTGCAGGGGAAAATTGGTTGGTTGGGGTTAGGTGTTGGGTTTTTCCTCCTTTGCCTTTTGTCAGTGAGGTGGGCTCTGCGGTCTTCTTCAAAGGAGGTTGCTGCCCGCCAAACTGTGAGGCGCCAAGATGCATGGTTTGAGGCGATATCAGCCCACTGGCGGTGGTCAATGTGGCAGGCACCAAGAGATTTCTTTAGGCAGTCCTTGTACCTTTCCTTTGGTGCACCTCTGTCACGGTGGCCAGTGGAGAGCTCGCCATATAACACGATCTTGGGAAGGCGATGGTCCTCCATTCTGGAGACGTGACCCACCCAGCGCAGCTGGATCTTCAGCAGCGTGGACTCGATGCTGTCAACCTCTGCCATCTCGAGTACTTCGACGTTAGGGATGAAAGCGCTCCAATGAATGTTGAGGATGGAGCGGAGACAACGCTGGTGGAAGCGTTCTAGGAGCCGTAGGCGATGCCGGTAGAGGACCCATGATTCGGAGCCGAACAAGAGTGTGGGTATGACAATGGCTCTGTATACGCTTATCTTTGTGAGGTTTTTCAGTTGGTTGTTTTTCCAGACTCTTTTGTGTAGTCTTCCAAAGGCGCTATTTGCCTTGGCGAGTCTGTTGTCTGTCTCGTTGTCGATCCTTGCGTCTGATGAAATGGTGCAGCGTTGTGTGTATGTATGTACAATTATGCAGTTGTGATTCTTCTGCAACAGTAGACACTTGTATGACCCTGTACACTGGTGTGTATATGTTTTGTTATGTGAATTAATAAGTGAGAGAACAAATGTTGCCAATGGTTTATCTGCTACAATATCCAATCTTTATGGTTCTACAGTGACCCAAGGAGATTTACTGTATCTTCCCATCTGTTCTCTGGCCCCTCTACAGCTGGCAATTGGAGCCCAGTGCAGATGTTGGAATAAGCCCCATGAGGTCAATGGATTAATTTCCTCAAGAAACGATCTTCTAATTTGGTTCCTGTTCCAACATTGTCTGATGCCTGTAAAGTCAGGTTTATACAGACCAAATTCATCTTTCCACAGCAGGTTATCGCAAGACCTTGCCAACATGGGGCAGAGATTAGAATTAAAGTAACTTGCTATGTTGTTGTTGCCTGTCAGATGTCAAAGAATCTCACTATAAAGCAAACATCCTGGTGCTTCTTATATTCTCCTTTGTAATATTAAATCTCAGTGCCTGAGGGAACGGAGTGTCTAATGTTCTTTCATTTATATCCCCATCTGTGTCTTGTGCCAATTCATTTCCTCACTCTGTGTGTCACTCTCTGAATCCCCTCCACTAACCCTAAAACATGCTCATTCCCTGTCGCTGAGAAGCACCACAGAGCAAGTGGCCATTTGGCCCATCAAGTTTGTGTCCCATTTGTCCCACTGATCCTGCTCTTTCCCCACAGTCCTGCAAAGAAGCATCTTTCAAAATAATTGCTACCAGCAAACCATCTGACAAGATTTTACCAGCTGGCCGATCTGAGTTCAATTGAAAGTGAAGGGCAGGAGGGAAGTTTAAGAAGTAATCAGTTTACTCTTAACTCATTGGGATATTGCAAACTGTTTTCCTTAAGATTCCTTAAAAGAAAAACAGATGAGAGCTTTGAACTCAACTAATAGCAGCTTTGAAACATCTGCCAGAAGATTGACAATGAAAACTATGTTCTAATGGTGCCTTTCACATCCTGATCAGAGCATCTCAAAACACTTTACGGTTGATTAAATGCTTTTTGAATGCTAAAATCATTCCCTTAGTTAATGTTGCAAAAATCATGAAACCAAATATAAATGAGCAGCTCGATGCACAGTATGAAAGTGCCCGACAATGGACACGTTGGGAGATTACCAGTTATCTGTGGGTCAGTCAGGTGGGAGTGATCTGGCATAAATGTAATTAGCAAAAATAAAGCAGTCAATAGTTAGAAGAGCTTCCACTGGTCTCTCTGCAAATCTGTAGCCCTTTTTATGAAGCGATGCTACATTGAAGCTGGCTCGTCGAGGGAAAGAAAGAAGGCGGACTTCCCTTTTATGGAGAAGGCCTATAAGGCTGCTCCAGCATTGCTTTTATGGAGAGTGGCGTTGGGGGCCTTCCTCTGGAAGGAGGTGGGGTGAGTGCTGCATAGTGTGCCACTCGTTGCCATGAGGTCATACATATGCGCCAAACAATGGCCATCTTTGTTACCCACAATCCCCCATGCAGCTGGAACCACTCTGGGAAATGCAGAGCGGTTCCAGATGAGTGGAGGATTATGGGTAATGATGATGAGCATTGATCCTGCATTAAAACAAAAAAGAGGTTCTCATTATAAAACCTGAGGCTCCTTCTACCAGTTCTTCTGCCCAGCGCTGCCCCTCCGGCATGCCAAGCCTGGCTAGTCGCTCTGCTCTTTCATCCGTCGGACTCCCCGGCTCTGTGCCCACTCCTCAGCATCTCTCCTCCTTCCTCCTGGGCCGTGGAGCTCAGCACTTGGGTCCCTTCATCCTCTGGTCCCGGCGGCATGGCGAGCTCTGACTCTCCTTGCCCCTGTTGCCCCTCCATGCTCTTCAGGCTGGACTCCCTCCATTCTCCCTCACCTTACTTGCCCATCCCCACTCTCTATGGATGCTTGCTACCCTCCTGCTCCTCGGTCTCAGCAGCCTTTGTGAAGGAGCGAGGGCCAGAGGGGCAACAGGAAG
>NC_091469.1:145741633-145948348 GCF_036971445.1 Narcine bancroftii
GCAGAAATAAGATGTTCAGCCCACTGAGTCTGGCCCGCTATTTGATCATTCTCTCACTCAGCCCCACTCCTTGGCATTCTCCCCACAACCATTCAGACCCTGGCAAATCAATCTCTGGCAAAAATGCACCATATAACTTAACCTCCACAACGTCCTGTGGAAAGTAATTCCACAGATTCACCATCTGGCTAAGAATATTTCTCCGCATCTCTGCTTTAAGCTAACACCAAGAGAATTGTGCCCTCTTGTGAGCAGGTACTGCTCACACTAACCATTTAAGGCTCTCATATGCATGAAGCAATATTTATTTATTTATTTGTATGGATGAAATACTTGTCCTGCATATATATTGTTTGCCTGTGTGTGTTATGTCTGGTTGTGTGTCTGCATGTTTCGCACCGAGAACTGGAGAAATGTTTCGACCGGTTGTACTTTTACAATCAGATGAAAATAAACTTGACATGACTTGACTTGGCTCTTGTCCTAGATTCTCCCATGGGAAAAAAAATGACTTATACTTACTATGCCCATGCCTTTCAACATAAAATAATGTTTCAATGAGATCCCCCATCATTCTCCTAAATTTCAACGTGTTGGAAGACTGAATGGTGGGTAATATAATGTCCAACGCAGAGCCTCCATGTTTTTTTTTTGATTTTTTATTTTTCACTCTATGAAACATATTGACCAAAATACACATAAACATTTCCCTCTTGAATATACACAGTGCCATTTTCTCCCCTTTTCCCCCTCTCTTCCCTCCCTCCTTCCCACCCCCCTCCAACCCACTCAACGTTCAACATATCCGATACATTAAACCCATTAAACAATGTCATCACACAATGAAAATAAATAAGAAAATTATGTCATCTACTTTTACACACTGGGTCAGTTCATTTTGTCTTCTTCTCATTCTATCATTTTAGGGGGTGGAGGTCCATGGTAGGACTTCTCTGTTGTATTCCATGTACAGTTCCCAAATTTGTTCAAATACTGTGATGTTATTTCTTAAATTATATGTTATTTTTTCCAATGGAATACATTTATTCAATTCTATGTACCATTGCTGTACTCTCAGGCTCTCTTCTGATTTCCAGGTTGACATTATACATTTTTTTGCTACAGCTAAGGCTATCATCCAAATCGAGGCCAAGTTCTTTACTTCTTATACCACTTAGAAGAAAGATCTCTGGATTTTTTGGTATGTTATTTTTTGTGATTTTATTTAATACCTGATTTAGATCTTCCCAAAACTTTTCCACTTCCTCACATGCCCAAATTGCATCTACTACAACGAGGAAACAAGCTGTAAACCCAAACAAAAATGGGAACAAGATCTAAGCATAAAGATAAAGAATGAAACATGGGAAAAGCTATGCTCCGGAACTATGAGAAATACAATAAACACAAGGTTACGCATGATACAATATAATTGGTTACGCAGAGCCTCCACGTTGACGCAATCACAAAGAAGGCTTGCCAGCGGCTATACTTTGTGAGGTGTCTAAGGTAGTTCGGTACGTCACTAAAGACTCATAAACTTCTACAGGTGTACCGTGGGGAGCATTCTGGCTGGTTGCATCACCATCTGGTATGGAGGCACCAACTCTCAGGACAAGAATAAACACCAGAGGGTTGTTAACTCGGCCTGTGACATCACAGGCACCAGACTTCACTCCATCAAGGATATCGACATGAGGCGGTGTCTTTAAAAAGCAGCTTCTATCCTCAAAGATGCCCCACCACCCAGTCCATGCCCTCTTCACTCTGCTACCCATCGAGGAAAAGGTACAGGAGCCAAAAGATGAGCACTCAGTGGTGCAGGGACAGCTTCCTTCCCGCTGCCATCAGATTCCTGAATGATCAATGAAGCAAAGACCCGGCCTTACTTTATGTGCAGTTATTTTTAACGTTTATTGTTGTAATATGGATGTTTGCCCAATGATACTGCCACAAAATACCAAATTTCATGACTTGTCCATGACAATAAATTCTGATTCTGATTCTAAAGAGAAGCTAAAGGGAGCCCCTTCGGAGACATTGAGTATCGGTGGATTTGCCTCCAGTCCTTCTGCAGCCTTTGCAGCAACGCAGACCCCTGTTCTATGTGTTGCTAACCTGACTTCCAGATCCAACCCTCCAATACGATCAGGAGGCTTTCAGCACCCGAGGGCCTTCAGAATCCCTTCTGGTCCTCAGCACCCCCTTGAATCCTGGTTCTGGTGTCTGGTTCCATGAGCCAGTCTCCAGAACCCCACAGATGAGTGAGTCCTGCAGCTGCAAGTTGTCACAACCAAGCAGCCTCTACGCTCCGTCACCCATAGAGCCCCTTGCTGGTCTGCTTCAATAGTCACCATCCTATAGGCCTCAAACAGGATAAGGAAAACATACCTTATGAACCAAGGTTGACTAGGGCTTTCTCTTTGAAAAGGTAAAGGATGAGGGAAGAATAGACGTGTGTTAAGGTTATGAGGGATATGATAGGGTAGGCAGCCAGAAAATTTTACCAGGGTGACAATAACAAATATCAGAGGATATATTTAAGTTGAGTGGAGAAAAGTTTAGGAGAGATGTTGGAGAGGGTAATGCGTGCCTGGACTGCAGTGCCCTGAGTGATGGTAGAGGCCATTACAATGGGGGCACTCAGAAGACATATGGATGCTTGAAAAATAGAGAGTTGTGGAGGTGTGGAAGGGAAAGGTGATATATGTGAATTGAGGTTGGTCATGTGTCCTTCCTTATTCGGAAGCTTATTTGAAAGTCACATCACCTGTCAATCAAGGTTGGACTCCAGCCACCCATTAGTGCATAACTTGCCGTTGGCTCATTTAAATTACCTAAGGTCATTATTGGCTAGGCATCCAGATCAGAACTGTATATAACATCAATGCATAGTAAATTCCTGCTCTCCGCTTCACAGACCAAGCCCCGGGCATCGATCCACTCCAGGTCACTACTGTGGACATTGCTGGAATTGTTGCAGGTAAGGTCTGCACTACCCTGAAACGGAGCCATAGTACTATGATAGATCAGTGCTTGCAGAGATCTGCACCCCCGTTGTGTGCATAAAAGTCCCTGTCTGTAGAGTGTGTACACATGTGTGCGCATGTAGAGTATAGGCGACCACTAGTATCAGAGTCCAAGCTGGGTCCGAAGTGGATGTCTATATAGTTGATCAGTAGGTAGTAATTGTATATTATTTGGCATTCTTCTGTTTGTTTTCTATGTGTTCATTAAAGTTACCTATGATTGTAACACTTGTGTTGAGACTCCTCTCTCTCTCTCTCTCTCTCTCTCTCTCTCTCTCTCTCTCTCTCTCTCTCTCTCTCTCTCTCTCTCTCTCTCTCTCTCTCACTGAACCTGATACACTTCCAAACACAGCAATGGTGCTGTGAGCAGGGTTGGAAGAGTTTCAGGCGGAAGCATGTGGAGTACTGATCATGTGGGAGATTGGAATAATGAGTGTGTGTGCATGTGTGTTTGGATGCATGTGTGTACGTGAATGTGGGTGTGTGTGTGTGTGTGCATGCGCGCACATGCGCATGTGTGTGGGCAGGTGTGCACGCGTGCGTATGCGCCTGTGTGGGTGGGTGTGTGTGTGAGTGTGTGGGTGTGTGTGAGTGGATAGGTGTGTGTGTGTGTGTGTGTGTGTGTGTATGTGTGTGTGTGTGTGTGTGTGTGTGTGTGTGTGTGTGTGTGTGTGAATGTCCTGTTGGGTCCATGCATTATTGTGTACCTGCTTACCAATGGGGCCAACAGGAGGTGACCCACAGCTAGTAAAGGAACCCTGAGGTCAGAATATAAAATCCTGGGTAGACTGATGACTGTCAGTGGCATAACTGGAAAGCCATGCCATGCCGGTCATCCTATTTCACAGGCTGGAGCCCCATGAAATGAAGAAAGGGCAACGTGTGGTCTTCTTTCTGGAGGAACCGGGTTTCCCTGAGGCCAAGGGGAGTCGTGGAAGCAGCCCTATGGTTACCGATATTCCTACTTAGGTGCCAATGGGGTGTCATGTCCAATTTGAGTAATCAGGGTGCCCCAACCAGTGAGCACACGATCTGCCATGAGGGTATCCTGCCAACCCTCCAAAATAGGGAGGTAGCCAAAAATAGGGGGGGGGGGATCCACAGGTGTACACGTATGTGGTCACTGTGAAATTACGGAGCCCCAGGACTACTCCACCAAGGAGATAACCGGGCGTGGGGATCGATACCACCAGCAGCCAGGCGAACACCCAGCCATGCTGCTACCACTGCTGTGAGACAAGGCCCCCCCCCCCCCCCCATGACTGCCTCTCTCATTGGGAAGCGAAGGCCCTGGGCGGTCTGTCTGACTGACAGATAATTGGCAATGCCTTGCGGGCACCTCCAGAAGAGGTGGACAGCGACATCACCCCAGGGGATGGATGGTGACTGCAGCTTTCCTGCTCTCCTAGTATGGGGCCTGCACACCTGGCCACAGTAGCCCACCATTAGCTGGGGACATGGGTTGTTAGGGGGTGGGCACTGATCAACTACAAGGGCATCCATGAAAACCAGTTCCCAGAGACCACGAAGGTGACTGGTGCCTTTGTGGGCTATTTATCACCACTGCATGACCTGACCTTGGAAGGGTGGTCTTACCCCTCATGGGGCTGGCAACCGGGTAAAATATCCGGAAAGCCATTACTTTCCTGGAGGGATCAGAGTACACGGAGCAGGGAGCACCCACTCAAGTTTGCAGGGCTGAGAGGACATTTGGTAATATCACCCTGCTGGTGGCTCATTGAGACATGTATGCTCTCTGAAGAGAGCATTGCGGGGGGAAGCCCTGTGCACCACCCACTCTAACCTGGACCATCCTCCTTTTAGTCCATGCCCACCAGAGATGGCCCCTGATTAATCTATCTTGTGAGCCCTCCCAAACACTTTCCCCACAACCACCAACCCCCATCCCAACACAGGAGAAGACTACCATTCAAGCTGTTCCGCTTCTCAATGTGAGAGTCTATGAAACACTCATCAAAGCAGACAGCTGCGATTCCCCACACTGTCTTCGCAGCCTTCCTGCCAGCACACCATTCTATTTAACCAGCAAGCAGCTGTTGTCACTTATTATGCAGAGAACTTTCAAGCAGACATAAAACAGCTGTTGTCAAGGAACACTCATGGACACTCAACAAGACTGCATTTTTTTCTTATGCACATTCCTAGTGAAGCTTTTGTGTTGGACCTTTTGATTTTTTTTCTCACTTTTGTATTGTACCCTGAGTTGTAGTAATGGTGTCTCTCAGCACCCACAGGAATTTGGAGTTTCAGATTACTATTACGATGTTGCAGTTTGTAAGTACAGGGTTACAGATCCATTACAACCAAATTGTAGCGGCTGTGTAACGGGCCGAGTGGATGCATAGCACAGCATCGCAAACCGTCGCTGGTGCAGCTCACTAGCGAATGCGTGGAGCCACGGGCCAGACCGCTAGGTAATGGACCGCATACGCACGGTACTACATGCCAAGTAACGGCCCGCTGGATTGATATGCCTCCTTTGACAAACCCTGTGTATGCATGTTGATTTAGTAGCTCTACCGAAGTAGTCGCTACTACAATATATAATTTTGTTTCCACTCGACAATGACAGCGTCCCCTCCAGCCCTCCTATTAACAGAAACAAATACCTCGTGGAGTGGGCGCTTCGGGAGTTGTCTTTTTTTATTTTTGTATGCACCATAAGGAGTATAGAAATAACACAATTAAAATGGCATGTCCAAGTCTACATTGTATAAATATTGTATATAAATTAGGAGCTTTTAGCGGCCCGCTACCTGCCAAATGAACCGGCACTCAAAATGGCAGACTAATGTGGCGAACGCGGAAAGCAGCGCACACTAATGGCCTTCACTGGCCAGGAGCCTGCACAGCGGGAACCACGGCCAATCTAAGGCCAGCTTGCCAGTGACACCACATTTCCCTGCATTGGCGGAAAAATCAAGCCCAATGGCAGGAAGCTGGGTCTATATAAGCAAGGCTGGGAAGATCAATAAATCAGTCTTGACTTCACTTATGCCCGTGTATGTGTGTCATTCTTCTCTCGCTCTGCAGTAGTGCCTCACCACATTGGTGACCCCGACTGGCCCAAACGGAATTTAGACCTGATGATGACCGACCCGTCTACGCTCAACGCAGTTTCGCTAAAACTGCCACCGCTCTGGGCATCGCAACCACTGGTGTGGTTCCAACAGGCAGAAGCTCGATTTCAACTGCGGCAGATCTCCACCGATTCCATGAAGTACTACTACATGGTGAGCTCGCTAGCCCAGGACACTGCAGCAAGGGTCGTTGATTTCCTACAGCAGCCTCCAGAACAGGGCAAATATGAAGCCCTAAAAGAGCTATTAACCTGCATTTTTTGGATTTCCTGACGTGTGTGTACTTCCCAGTTGCTGCACATAGACAGCCTGGGGGACAGGGCCCCATCCGTCCTCATAAGCAAAATGTTGGCTTTGGCCAAGGAGCACAAGCCTTGCCTGCCCTTTGACCAGATTTTTCTGAAGCAACTATCTCTGGATGTCTGATTGCTGCTTGGCTGACAAGGACTTCAACGACCCCCAAGAATGTTGCAGCCCGGGCGAACATGCCCTGGAGAGCAAAGCGGGACAACAGCACATCGGTAGAGCAAGTCTCTAGGCCCCGCACGCAGCGACTAATGAGGCTGCACCCGACGACGGAAAGACAAGTGGGTTCTCCTGATGTATAATACTGTTTCTACCACCAACGATGGGGAATGGAAGCCCGCCTCTGCTTCCCCCCCCCCTGCCCCCGTGTGTTTCAGGGAAATGCCAAGGCCAGCCGTCATTGATCGCCTCAGCGGCTGGCCAGTGAGATAGCCTCTTATCTCAGGTTAGGGTTTCCTGGTGGCATACTTTCCCCTCAGCCTACACCACCTGGAATGAGAAGCTGGGCCAGGCCCTGAGGGCAGCGAACAGTAAAAGCATCTGGACTTTCGGCACCCACGTGATCCTGCTCCATTTTGGCCACAGCCGCTTCACACTGGCATCAGCGTCAGTGAGTGGTCGTGTGTCCTTCCTGTCTGAAACTTACTCAGAAGTCACATCACCTGTCAATCAAGATTGGACTCTGACCACCCATTAGTGCACACCTTGCCATTGGCTCATTTAAATTACCTAAGGTTATTATTGGCTAGGAGCCCAGATCAGAAATGTGTATAACATCAACGCATAATACATTCTTTCTCTCTGCCTCGTGGTTCAAGCCCTGGACATTGGTCCATGCCAGGTTGCTACTGTGTACGTCACTGGAAGTGTCATGGATAAGGTGTGCACTACACTGAAGCTGAGCCATAGTACAGCAATAGATCAAGGCTTGCAGAGAGCTGCACCCCATTAGTACAGGGAACTGGGAGTGTGTGTAAAAGTCCTTGTCTGTAAAGTGCGTTCACATAAGTATAGAGACCACTGGTATTGGAGACCAACCTGGGTCTGATGTGAATGTCTATATAGTTGTTTAGTAATTAAGTATCGTTTAACATTCTTTGTCTCCTTAATATTTTAATGTGTTAATTGTTTTCCTAACTTATATCTATGTAAATATGCTCCGTGGTCCTGGAGAAATGTTATCTCATGGTATGAATGATAATAAAGTTGACTTGATTTGACGGGTCTTATCCGTTATGCATACATTATTTAAAAGGAATCAAAAATGCAGCAAACACTTAATTTGCCTCTTTATAATAAAACTAAAATATCTCCAACAAAACATGTGCAAAGCATAATTAAACTATGATGGCTTTTCTCAATGAACACTTCGAGATTGCATTTCAATTTGGTGAAATGTGATTGGTGCTATCCACTTTCAAATCTTTCTTTGGCTTGGCTTCGCGGACGAAGATTTATGGAGGGGGTAAAAAAGTCCACGTCAGCCTTAGGCTCGTTTGTGGCTGACCAGTCCGATGCGGGACAGGCAGACACGATTGCAGCGGTTGCAAGGGAAAATTGGTTGGTTGGGGTTGGGTGTTGGGTTTTTCCTCCTTTGCCTTTTGTCAGTGAGGTGGGCTCTGCGGTCTTCTTCAAAGGAGGCTGCTGCCCGCCAAACTGTGAGGCGCCAAGATGCACGGTTTGAGGCGTTATCAGCCCACTGGCGGTGGTCAATGTGGCAGGCACCAAGAGATTTCTTTAGGCAGTCCTTGTACCTTTTCTTTGGTGCACCTCTGTCACGGTGGCCAGTGGAGAGCTCGCCATATAATACGATCTTGGGAAGGCGATGGTCCTCCATTCTGGAGACGTGACCCATCCAGCGCAGCTGGATCTTCAGCAGCGTGGACTCGATGCTGTCGACCTCAAATCAGGCAGTTCTTAAATGCACAAAGACTGCTACCACAGATTGGGGAATCTGAGACGATCGGGTACAGATGTAAAGTGAGAGGGCAAAATATTAGAAAGGATCCTGATGGGTACCTTCTTCATACAGAGGGTGGTGAGTATATGGAATGAGCTGCCAAGAACAGTGATAGAGACGTGTAACATTTAAAGGGCAGTTAGACATGTATGTGGACAGGAAATGTTTAAATATGAGCTAAACGCAGGCAAATGGGACGAGTTGGGTAAGACAACATGGTCAGCGTGGACAAGTTGGGCCAGAGGGCTTGGTTCCATGCTGTAAAACTCTATGAGCCTATGACTAAATAAATATATTATCTATTCTTCAGTATTTTCATTGTAGAAGAACTTTGAGTATGAATATAAATAAGAGGTGTACTATACAATTGCAAGATTTTCTGAAGAAATGTTTTTTGAATATTGTTGTCTTCATTGGGTTATAGTTTGGGCATATAAGCTGCAGGGTGCTGGCGACTTGCAGTCGAAGGACTCACGCCAGGGTGCGGGCTGCTGGAGATGGGCTCATGGGAACCTGGTATCGGAGCTAGGATTTGAGTGGGTGCTGAGGGCGAGAAGGGCTCTCGAAGGGTCTCAGGCGCTGAAGGCTTCCTGATCATATCTGAGGTTTTGGATTTGGAGCTCGGGTTTCCAATGGATTGAACAGGAGGGAAATCCACGGAAACTCAGAGCCTCTGACGGGTCTCTCTTTTTCTTATTATTAGAGGTGCCAGATAATGCTCATGTTGACTCTTGGTTTGCCTTTATGACATACAAAAGTTGAAATATATCATGTTTATTATATTGTTTATATTATTACATGACATTAAAGTGCAGAGAAGGTTTACCAGAATGTTGCCTGGGTTTAAGCATCTGGAGTATGGGGAGAGATTGGACAGATTGGGTCTTTATTCTTTGGAGCGTAGAAGGTTGAGAGGGGATTTGATAGAAGTATTTAAGATTATGAAAGGGATAGACAGAATGGATGTGGATAGACTATTTCCGTTAAGAGGAGGAAAGTTTAAAACAAGAGGACATGAGTTAATTCTTAAGGGGCAGAGGTTTAGAGGTAACATGAGGGGGAACTTCTTTACTCAGAGAGTGGTAGCTGTGTGGAATGATCTTCCGGGAGAAATAGTGGCGGCGGAGTCAATTGTATTATTTAAGAAAAGGTTGGACAGGTCTATGGATGAGAAGAAGATGGAGGGTTATGGGCATTGTGCAGGGAGGTGGGACTAGAAAGGGGTGTTTGGTTCGGTGCGGACTAGAAGGGCCTAATGGCCTGTTTCCGTGCTGTAATTGTTATGTTATGTTATGTTTTTTATGTTATGGAACCTTTAAACCTTTGACATTGAATTTAACTCTTATACTTCTTCCCCTCTGCCATCAGATTTCTGAATGGACAATGAACCACAGACACTACCTCACTTTCTCTTTTCTTTTGGACTAATTTATTTTTAAAAATTGAGAAGATGAAATAGGGAAGATACGGGGAGATTTATTTGTGGAGTTGATGGGGAGAGGGATGGGAAGGTGGTGGAGGGGGAGCGTGAGGGGTCTAGAAGATGGGCAGAAATGAAGAATGAGGGGGACTTTCTAGAGCAAAGTCAGGAAGAAATTTTCCATTGAATGGTAGCTGAGATCAGGAGCTTTTGCTCCCACGCCAGGAAAATTACTCGGTTCACAATCAAAAGTAGATTTTTGTCAATCTATTAAAGAATATGGAGGGATGGCTGCAAAGCAGAATTGAGGAACACATCAAACAAGACCTCAGTGAATGTTGGAGCAGAATGAAGAGCTTATGTTCCTAACGCAAATGGTATTTTCTTTTAACATTAAGCAGTTGAGTGCTACGTCTCAATGTAAAATCGTCAGAAAACATTCACATACATGTGGAACTTAAAAGGCCTTGGATGACGGCGTTATTGTATCGTGCTTTCATTTTGAATTCCTTTCCTGAGTCAAGTCTGCAAATCAAAGAAACTTTGAGATGTTTAATTGCACGAAAGCTTCAGACTTCAAACAAAGTCATGTTGAATCTTTTAACTAATAACGTGCATAGTCAAAGTCAATCAAACTGTCAGTGAATTGTCTAGGATGAATGAGAATCAAATAATAGTGGATTATCCTTCTGGAGCCTTTAGAAAAAAAATTTACAACAGATCACACCAGGAAATTCAACAAATTTACCACTGAATACAGGATAGCACAGGAACAGGCCCTTTGGCCCACAATGTCTGTCCCAACACAATGCCAATTTATTTGACCTGAAGCATCTGGTAGATTATTAGGATATGGGATTTCCAGGTAAATGCTAGGTCTTGAGCAGTGGTTTTCAAACTTTTTCTTTCCACTCACACACCACCTTAAGTAATCCCTGATTAATCACAGAGCATTTATGGCATAGGGATTACTTAAGTGAGTAGAAAGACGTTGTTTGAAAACCACTGGTCTAAAGTCACCAATAAGACCACATGGCATAGGAGTGGAAATAGGCCAGTTTGCCCATTGAATCTGCCCTGATATTCATTATGGTTGATTTACTACCCTTTTCAACCTCATTCTCTTGCCTTCTCCGTGCAACCCTTGATTCCCTTCCTAAACAAGGACTTATCTATCTCTGTCTTAAATATCCCCAATGATTTAACCTCCATGGCCGTCCATGGTAACAAGTTCCATGGATTTACCTCCTCTTTCACAGGTAGAAATTCCTCTTGATAGCAGGTATATCATGTAATGTACCTACCTCCACTCATAGAGGATCCTAAACTGTGGACGGAGTGGTGAGTGGAACAGGAGGAAAGGTAAACAGTGGGTTGAACCGGGCAATTTAGTCAGTATTTAGTGGGTCATCTACTAGTATGAACGCTCCCAACCAGGCAGGTGGGGGTAAAAATCAACTGGCCTCTGATACAACTCGGGGGGTGGGGGGGGAATCAAAAATCCCAGTGAGTTAACTCAGCTTCAATGTGAACGGGCAACCCGTTCAACCGGTTACCATTAGTGACATCAGTGCCTCTGTGCATGTGTCAGTCTGGTAGTTTTAATATCAGTACAGTTATATTTTGAAGGATTTTTAGTGTAGGTATCAGTGAAGTATTGACATGACATGACACATGTAATGTTAGTGTAGGACCGTGAAGGATGGCCTGTTATATGAGAGGGTCGCCTGTAGGCTCAGGGACCTAGATTTGACACTAGGCCTGCCAAATTGTGAGGGAGCTGGTCTTTGGGTTTGTCCCAAGTTTGAACAGTCTGAAGCCCACTTCAGTAGATTTTTCCCATGCACCTTTATACATTGTGCGCATGTCTTATTAAATTGTGAATGTTTTTTACCCACGCTCTTTTGTAAATTGTGCGTGTATGTGCTTTATTCCTGCTATGATTTCACTGCCCTGCAAGTACGTAGTACTCTCTCGGGACGTCACCACTGGAGGTTGCCCCCACCCACCTCTTAGATCCACGATATCCACATGAACAAAAGAATTCATGGTCCAGTGTGAACGGCTCACTGATATTGCAACATGGGTCGTTTACTCATCTATTTCGTGGGTTGCCAGTGCGAAAGGGGCTACAAAAGGCCATTTGCATTTTGCCACAAAGACATGCAGCTTAGAAACGGACCCTTCAGCTTATTGAGTTATAATACTTTTTAAGCCTTAAATTATACAGAAAACATTCTTTAGTATACTGCTATATTTCACACAAGATCTGGACTATGGTATAGCTTTTTGCTGCAATGCAAAAGAGAACAACATATTTAAAAACTGGAATGCAAATACAAACACAGAGGCAAATATTGAAAGATTTGAATAAATCTGTTGCGGGGTGAGCTGCCACAATATTTGTAGGATTCAGAATTCAGATTTCAGTACGTATACATGCCAACAAATAAAGAACTGCAAACAGATAATGAATGTAAACAAATCAACTGTGCAAAACAGAGAGAATTTTTTTTTAATCAAGAAAAGTCCCAAGTAAGAATCCTTTAATGGGTCCATAATTAAATTTGTTGTTGAGGAGTCTGACGGTGGATGGGAAAGATGAAGGGAGGAAATAATGGCTGAAGCAAAAATCAAGGCTGTCGAGAGGAGGCATATTGTCTCTGTGACCATGTAGTATTCCTCCAGGTGCTCCAACTTCCTCCCATATACCAAAGACATGTATGTTGATTAAACACACTCAATTAGAAACAGCATCAATTAACAGTGGAAAAGGGGAGGGGGGTACAATGGATACAAAGAAAATGGGAGGGGAGTGGTGTCACAACAACAACCTTGCACTTAACATCAGCAAAACTAAGTAAATGGTTGTAAACCAGGAAGGGGAAGCCCGGAGAATACAAACCAGTCCTCAGTGAGGGGTCAGCAGTGGAGAGCAGCGGCGGATTAACCATTAGGCTAAGTAGGTTGAAGCCTCGTGGCCCAGAAGGTAAGGGGGCCCGAGGTGCATTATGGTCTGACTTAGCAAAAATGATGAAGTTCATTACTCAACCTAATGGTCAATCTGCCACTGGTGGAGACGGTAAGAAACTTCAAATTTCTGGGGATCAACATCTCTGAAGAACTATCCTGGGGTCATTGGATCGATGCAGTCATGAAGTAGGCTCCCAAGGGGCTATATTTCATTAGGAGTTTGAGAAGATTTGGTACATCACCAAAGAATCTTACAAATTTCTACAGGAGAGCATTTTGAATGCTTGCACCACTGTCTGGTTTTAAGGCTCAGGACAGGAACAGGCTATATAGGCTGTAAACTCAGCCAGCACCATCACGGGCATTAGTCTTCACTCCATTAAGGACATCCACACGAGGCGGTGCCTCAAGAAAGCAGCTTCTATCATTAAAGACCTTCACCACCCAGCCCCGCCCTATTCTCATTGCTACCATCAGGAAGGAGGTACAGTGTTAGAAAAACGGCTTCTTTCCCTCTGCTGTCAGATTTCTGAACAGACAATAAAGCTATGGACAATACCTGACATTTTCTCTTTTTTTTAATCTTATATTTACGGAATTATAAATTAGAGGGATTTTGCAACTTGTTCTGTACAAAACAACACATTTCATGACACATTCTCGCAACAATAAACCCGATTCTGAGTCTGATTCTGATGGATTTGCTTCCATGGGAGTTGGCATGAGCCCTGAGCAGCCAAATGGTCTCTATCTGCACAGTTCAGAGGTCACATTAAAGCCAAATAATAATTAAAAATTAGACTTCCTGGACTGTGAGTGACTACGTAGTGCAATGATTCTGTGGAGCCATTATAAAAACTGTCCAGCGACTCATCTCCTAATTCATTGTGAAAGCTGTTTTTGAAAATGTTATGAGTGGAACCGTTTATTCTAATTCCCTTAAATTAGAACGCAGTGATCGTAATTGTAAATTTGAATTGTAATTTTTAAAAAGTTAGACGCACAGCAAGTAACAAGCCTTCTCGGTCTACAAGCCCATGCCTCCCAGTTACATCCAATTGACCAACACCCCGGTACATTTTGAACAGTGGGAGGAAACCGGAGCACCTGAAGAAAACACGTAGACATGGGGAGAATGTACCAACTCCTTACAGACAGCGTGGGATTCGAACCCAGGTCACAGTTGCTGGTGGTGTAACAGCGTTGCGCTAACCGTGCTGCCCTATTAGGCGTAATGTATCTATAAGAGATACATTATTATATCAGCTCATGAAATCTGATCTAAAATGGTGACAGCAATTTCCATTAGGATTTCTCAGGGAAGAAAGGTCTCACATGGGAGGTTAGTTCAGAAGGTTACAACACTAGGTAGGTATTCAAGGAGAGGTTGTAAATTGGATATGAAATTAGCCGTGTGGGAGAAAACATAGGGTTGTAGTGGGTGGTTGCTTCTCCGATTGGAGGCCTGTGACTACTGGTGTGCCTCAGGGATCTGTGTTGGGGCCATTGTTTTTTTGTTGTATATAATCAATGACCTGGATGATAATGTGCTGAATTGGATCAGCAAATTTGCTGATGACACAAAGTTGTGGACAGCGAGGAAGATTTTCAAAGCTTGCAGAGGGATCTGGAGAATGGGCCAAAAAGTGGCAGATGAAATTTATGCAGACATGTGTGAGGTGATGAATTTTGGAAGGGCAAACCAAGGTAGGAGATAGACAGTAAATGTTAGGGTACTGAGGTGTGCGGAGAACCAGAGAGATCTGGGAATACAAATATATTATTCCCTGAAGGTGGTGTCGCATGTGGACAGGGTTGTAAAGAAATCTTCGGGCCAAATTTTGAATATTGTGTGCAGTTCTGATCGCCAAACTACAGGAAGAATATCAATAATCTTGAAAGAGTGCAGAGTAGATTTACTAAGATGTTGCCAGGTCTTCATGGGTTGAGTTACAGGGAAAGACTAAACAGGTTAGGATTTTATTCCTTGGAACGAAGAAGAATGAAGGGAGATTTTTATAGAGGTTTACAAGATTATGAAAGGTATAGACAGAGTGGATGCGAATAGGCTTTTTCCACTCAGTGACTAGTGGTGTTCTGCAGGGATCTATTCTGGGACCCCTTCTCTTTGAGATTTTTACGTGCTGTAGATTTCTATGTTCTATGTTCTAGGGGTCATGGTGGTTAAGTAAATGAATTAGCAGTCGGTGGTCAGGAATGAAGAGATAAGGGCTTCAATTCCTCTAGAGCCGTTGTAAAGTCAAGTCCAGTCAATTTTATTATCATCCAATTGCGCAAGTATAACCCATCAAAACAGCGTTCTCCAGTCCTCGGTGCAAATCACGCACACACAGAACCAGACACAACACAGATACAGACAAACAATACATGCACAGGACAAGTATTTATTTATACAAGTAAATAAATGTTGTTCCATAAATTTGGTTGGTGTGAGAAGTTCCTTTGTTCATTCAACATTCTCACTGCTTCCTCAGACTGGTGGTGCTAGCTCTGATCCTCCTGTATCTCTTTTCCATCAGGATCAACTGAAAAATGTTGTGTGCATCAGGCAATGATCCTGGTAGATCACATCATTGATGGGGAGGGAGACTCCAGTGATACTCTCTGCCACTCTTTTTGCGCTGTGGGTTGACCTTCAATCTATTTCTCTGCAGCAACCGTAACACACTGAGATGCAACTGGCTAGGCTGCTCTCAGTAGAGGTCATGTAGAAGACTAACATGACGGTGGCCGGTAGCCTTGCCCACTTTATTCTTCACAGGAAATGCAATCTCTGTTGCACCTACCCTTCCTGACAAGTGAAGATTGTCGAGCGCGTCGAAAGAACCAAAGACTTGTTGATCCAAACCAAGGCTTTTATTAACTAAAAGACTGGAGCGTATCACAAGTAGGTCGACCAGTCCAGAATGACCTGGTCTGGCTAGGAGCAACCCTTTAAGACCTGCCAGTAGGCGTGGCTACACCCTCAGCCAGTCATAGTCATCCTACACTACAATCTGTACATATACACATTGGTGATAGAATCTGTACGATCACAAAGAATAAAGCCGATCTCAACTTTTAAATTTACTCCTTTGTTGCAAAAACCAACCCATTTCTATACTTTGAAATGATCAACCTGAATATTAATTATGTATCTTTATCTTTGCTATATAAAGTAGCTGTTTGACCTGCTGAGTTTCTCCAGTATTGCATTTTTACCCCAGTCCAGTAATTTTTTTTCTGGGGATGTAAATCAACTACTTTCCCTGGGCTTGACCGTTTCGTGATTCCAGGTATTTTTTCTTCTTTGGCTTGGCTTCGCGGACGAAGATTTATGGAGGGGTAAAAGTCCACGTCAGCTGCAGGCTCGTTTGTGGCTGACAAGTCCGATGCGGGACAGGCAGACACGGTTGCAGCGGTTGCAGGGAAAAATTGGTTGGTTGGGGTTGGGTGTTGGGTTTTTCCTCCTTTGCCTTTTGTCAGTGAGGTGGGCTCTGCGGTCTTCTTCAAAGGAGGTTGCTGCCCGCCAAACTGTGAGGCGCCAAGATGCACGGTTTGAGGCGTTATCAGCCCACTGGCGGTGGTCAATGTGGCAGGCACCAAGAGATTTCTTTAGGCAGTCCTTGTACCTTTTCTTTGGTGCACCTCTGTCACGGTGGCCAGTGGAGAGCTCGCCATATAACACGATCTTGGGAAGGCGATGGTCCTCCATTCTGGAGACGTGACCCATCCAGCGCAGCTGGATCTTCAGCAGCATGTACTCAATGCTGTCGACCTCTGCCATCTCAAGTACTTCGACGTTAGGGATGAAAGCGCTCCAATGGATGTTGAGGATGGAGCGGAGACAACGCTGGTAGAAGCGTTCTAGGAGCCGTAGGTGGTGCCGGTATACCAATGTTGTTAACAGTCTCTTCAATGCAGGGACAAAAGGGGATGGACAATAAACGTGGCAGTGTCACCAATATCTACATCTTATAAATGAACTCACACCACTAGGTTCAGGAACAACTGCTCCCACACCACCATCAACTCCTCAACAATAAATTCAATCCGGGACTCATTTTAGGACTCTTACTTGTGCACTTTATTGATGATCTTTTTTTAAATTCTCTCTGTATTGCACAATCCATTTGTTTACATTTGTTATCTGTTTACCATTCTTTTATCTGTTTACATTTTATGCTCCATACAGTTTTTTTTGCACTACCAATTAGTGGTAATTCTGCTGCGCCCGCAGAATAAAGAATCTCAGGATTGTATGTACGCACTCTGGCATTAATCTGAAATCTGAATTCTGAAAATAATACTTTTCTGGATCTTTCCTGGACCCAACACAAATGGCATTGTGAAGAAAGCATACCAGCACCCCTACTTCCTCAGGGGTTTGCAGAGGTTTGGTACGACCCTGGCAAATTTCTACAGATGTGCGGTGGAAAGTGTACTGACCGGCTGTATCACGGTCTGGTATGGGAACACCAATACCCCTGACAGCTCAGAACATCACAGGCGAAATCCTCCCACATAACCATATAACAATTACAGCACAGAAACAGTCCATCCCAAACACCTACTCTCACCTAGTCCCATTGACCCGCACCTGGCCCATAACCCTCCAAACTTCTCTCGTTCATACATCTATCCAACTTTTCCTTAAATATTAAAATCGAACCTCCAACTACCACTTCAGCTGGAAGCTGATTCCGCACCCCCACCACCCTCTGAGTGAAGAAATTCCCCTTCATGTTTCCCCTAAACGTTTCCCCCTTCAATCTCAATCCATGTCCTCTTGTTTGAATCTTTCCCTACTCTCAATGGATAAAGCATGTCCACATTGACTGTATCTGTCCCTCTCATAATTTTGAATACCTCTATCAAATCATCCCTCAATATTCAATACTCCAGGGAATTAAGTCCCAGCCTGCTCAACCTTTCCCTGAAACGTAGGCAACATTCTTGTAAATCTCCTTTTCACTTTTTATATCCTTCCTATATTTCGGTGACCAAAACTGCACACAATATTCCAAATTTGGCCTCGCCAATGCCTTATACAACTTGAACCTGAACACCCACTGAGAATGCTGCCGTCGGAGAATAGCAGCAATTGTCAGGGATCCACAACACCCAGCACATGCTCTGTTTTCTTTACCACCATTAGGAAAGAGGTACAGGTGCCACCATACTCGCACCACCAGGTTTAGGAACCATCAATCTTCAGTCTCCTCAACAACAAACTCAACCAGGGATTTAATTAAGGACTCTTATTTCTGCACTTTATTTTTTTCTCTGTATTGCAGTGAGTTTGTTTACATTTCTTTATTAGTTTACATGTGAACATTGAGTTTTTTTTTGCATTACCAATAAGTGGTAATTCTGCCTCGCCTGCAAGATAAAGAATCTCAGGGTTGTATGTAATGTCATGCATGTGCTCTGACAATAAATCTGAAATCTGATACCCCACATTCTCTTCTCTTTTTCTTCACGTACAATACGTGTTCAGCCTCCCCTATAATATATCTGTGTTACTCATGACAACAAATCCCTAGGGAAGCAATTTGGACATTTTTGTAATGTTTGGGTTAAAAAAAATCTTCTGAATTCCCCACTGGACTTCAATTAAACTTTCATTAAACTTAAGCCCAATAAATCACATGTAACCTATCTGTCAAAGAATAGAATTGCTCTTAATATTGAGACGACCTGGCTTCTGTGTAAAACCATGGAACCTGAGCATCATAGGAGGAGGTGATTCAAGACGTCACACCAAAGGGAAATTCACAAAGAAGTGTGCACAAATGGTTGAAAAGTAAGACCAAACAACTCCGGCGGCTGAAAAGTAAAAACTGAATATGGTGATATACATCAAGCAGCATGTGTGGAAAAAATAGACATTGTCCAGAAACATTGAGTCATAATTTAAATTAGACGTACAGCACGGTAACAGGCCCTTCTAGCCCATGAACCCGTGCCGCCCAAAAACCCCATTCAATCTACAGCCCCATACGTTTTGAAGGATGGGAAGAAACCGGAGCACCCGGAGGTAATCCACGCAGACATGGGAGGAACGTGCAAACTCCTTACAGACAGCACCGGATACGAACTTGGGTTGCTGGTGCTTTAATGGGGTTGTGCCAACCACTACACTAACCTTGCCTCACTGTAATGGATTCTGATCAACCACATCTACATCAATCCTCTCAACCACTAATCCCATTTGCCCATGTTAGGACTGAATCCCACAATCCTTTGTCTATTTAAGTGTCTGTCAAGCTGCCTTATAAAGATAGTATTTGTGTCTGATTCCAACATCCCCTCTGCCTGCACGGTCTCGATATCAACCACTCTCTGTGTGCTCTGAGAACTCAGTTCTTCCCTCCACAGACGCTGCCTGACCTGCTGAGCATCTACAGCATGCCTTTTGTTCCCTCGAAATACTATTAGGATTGAGGGGAATAGCATGAAATGGAATAACATTTCATTCAGTAAGTAGTAATAAAAAACTGGTGGTGCTACCGGAGATGCTGTTACGGCAGTAGACCCGTGGAGAGCAGGGAGTGGAGACACAGCGTCCCATCGCGGGGTCAAACAACTCTGTCTGACTGCCAGTGGCTCTGTACAAACTTTAAGCAGCTATTAAAGGTGCCGTCAGTGGGGTCTGGGCCCAAAATGGCACCGCCTATGTTCAGCAGCAAACACAAGGGGTTGCAGGCTCCGGGGGAGCAGCGGACTGGTGCAAGGCACCAGTAACAGGGAGAACATTCCCTGCTCTATGAGCAGGAGAAGCAAAAGAGATGACCCCCAAGGACAGTGACCACAGTGGCAGAGCAGCGAGGGGATCTGAGGCTGAAGGACAAACACAAGCTGTTGATGACTTGAGGGCAAGGAAACCACACAGCCCATGGGCTGCAGGTGATTTGAGATCAAAGAATTCACCTCAGGCTCTGGACTGCTTGAGACTGGTTCACAACAACCAGGAAGCGGAAACAGGATTTGAGACGGTGCTGAGGGGAAGGAGGGCTCCTGAAGGGCCCTGGGTGCTGAAGGCTTCCTCATCATGTTGGTGGTTTGGATCTGGGCTCATGTTGTCGATGGTTTAAACTAAACTGGAGCCTTATGCAGCTGCGGAGGCAGCAGGAGAGCTGGAGGCAGTGGCGGATTAACCATTAGGCTGAAACCTCGGGGCCAGGAGGGTGAGGGGGTGTGCAGGTGAAGCTGGTGACTGTGGGCCAAGGTCAGTGTCACACCACTGCCAGGGTGGTTTCTGGGAGTTGGCAGCGGCAGCTCGAAGATTCATGGCATGTGTGAGGAGGGGCCCCGAAATACCAGTATCCAGCCTATCACCTGCAGTAGGCAAGTGAACAACAGGAGGCCACAGGCCGGTAGTGTCTAAGTGTGTGACAGCATGTGTGTAGAGTCACTGGGATGTGAGCAGCGGGCGCAGTTTCTGTCGGGAGCTATGAGTAGTGGGAGTGGTAGGAGAAGCGATCACTTGTCAGAGTTGGAGTGGCTGGAGTTTAGTTTGGTGACCGGGCACTGGGTGGCTACTGTGGCTGGTTGGATTTTTGGCTCGCATTCACTGCCTCCAGATGTTTCTGCGAGAACAGAGCACTTATTTTTTAAAGGATGATATTTGCAGTTGTATGGCTAATGATGACCACAGCTGCACAGATTTCCCCATAGACTTAGTTGCGACGTTTCCGAGATTGGGTAATACAGGGAAATCAGCATTTAGCAAGTTACATTCCTTTGTGTAAATTAATCTCTTCTTCTTACCACCCTTCAACACCTGTCAAACCTAAGCACTCCTAAATCAGGGGCCAGTAGCCAGAAGCACCCGGGTGGCTGGGGAACAAGGGTCAGTGGGGAGCAAGGGACAGTGGGGATAGCCAAGGCCCTTGCCGGGGCAAGGTCGGGGGGGGGGGCCTGTCGAAAGCTCAGCCTCAGGCCCAGGTGGTAGTTAATCCGCTACTGACTGGAGGCGAATCCATGGACACTCGGTGACTCCAGTGGTGGGGTGGGATGGGGGAGATGGTTACTTGCTTCTCTCTCTCTGACTGTAAGGGATGCCGGGTGACGCTAATAGTGAATATTTGTCTCCCTTATTGAAAGACAAAAGGTAATTTTGTGTAATATTACATTTTTGCTTTATTACATGAAAATAAATTGTCTGAAATCTAATGTGAACAACGAACACTGAGCGTTGATCTCAAAGTCGCACAAGGGCAGATCAAAACAATGCTATATTTCCACAGGTAAATAACTTTTTGCAAGAATAATGTTGAATGATTGGCTGAGAAATTATTTTGGAACAAAAAATAAGTCATCACACTTTTCACAGCATCCTGTGTCACAACCAATGAGGAGTTCAAGAAATGTAGCAAAGCTGTACACACACAACAAGCTCCTACAGATAATCTATGCTTGGCACAATGGTTGAGATAAAGTACTGGCCAGGACATTGGAAGAACATTCCCCCCTCCCCACTTCTCCAAAACAATGCCATGAAATTCTTACAGCAATCTGAAGGGGGCAAACTTAATCACAAATTCACACCATCAGAGGACACCAAAAACATTCACATTGAATTCATATTTTGAAGTTTGTTGATCATTGTTCAAAATCAGTATTTGCAGCCATCTTCCCGAGATGCATGGCTGTTACCTGATTAAATATTTTTCTTGAAGTTTCTTTTAACTATTTATATTTTTCAGCATTTAGCACTCTTGTGATAGTACAGATCTATCACCAATGTATATAGTGTATATAGTTACAGTATCTAGACTGTGCTTACAGCGATTGGCTGAGAGCTAAGCCACGCCTACTGTTTGGGCCTTAAAGGGTTGTGTCCCTAGCCAGGTCGGATCATTCCGGACTGGTTGGCCACCTGTGAAGAGCTCCTGTCTTTTGCTAATAAAAGCCTTGGCTTGGATCAACAAGTCTTTGGTTCTTTCAACGAGCTCTACAATTTTATTAGCAAAAAGAATTTTTTTTTAAAGGGATGGAGCGTCTAACTCGGCCAGAGAAACTTGATATCAACCCACAGTCAGCTACAGCCTTCAAAGCCTTTAAGTTCTGGCTGCTGAACTTTGAAAACTTCCTGAGATTCATTCAGGTAGAGGAGGATAACAAGCGTCTAACAGCATTGCTGTCTATGGTGTCCTTGAGAGTCTACGAGAACATCCAGGATGAGACCACTTACACCGCAGCCATAAAGGTACTGAAGGAACTGTATGATCAACCGGTGAACAGAGTTCATGCCCGGCTCGTGCTTGTGTCGAGGAAGCAACAGCCCGCGAGTCCAGCAGGGCATATTTACAAGTTTTAAAGGTGTTGGGCAAGGACTGTAACTGTGTGGACAAACCTGCTGCCGAGATCACAAACGATCTCGTCCGGGATGCCTATGTGGCCGGGCTCCAATCGAACGAAGTGAGGCTGCGCTTGCTCGAACAAGGGGTAGAAAAACTAGAGGACGTGGCCCGGATTGCAATCACAATGGAGGATGCAGCCTTAAAGTCCACCAAGTTCTCTAGGAACTGGACCCCTCGTTCTGATATGAGTAGAGTGCCCTTCTACCCTACCACCCCCCGAGATACTGACAGCCTGTTGGCTGCTGCTACACTGCCCCCTGCGAACCCAAGATGTTATTTCTGCCGGAGGGACAAGCACAGCAGGTCCCAGTGCCCAGCAAGGAAAGCCAGGTGCCAGAAGTGCCTTAAAAAAGGCCACTTTGCTGCAGTCTGTAGGTCTAAAATGGCCGCCGGCAAACACAGTGCCTCGTGTGAAGCCCAACCGCCACTATCCCATTCAAACTCTTTATTCCCCAGGCCCCGTGCCGCAACAGAAGGACCAACAGCACCCCAATGACCCGGGCCACCCTGCCGACAACACGACTGGGGAATTGAGCGAAGGAGTGGTCGCACCCGACGAGCCCGCTGGCGACACCACTCCAGAGACCCCAATCCCGGCACCACGGCAGTCACGCCGGATGGTCAGACCCCCTGACCACTACAGTCCTTAACCTACCCCTTCCTTTCATTCTCTCCCTCGTTTTTTTTTGGTTTTTTTTTCCAGGGTCAGTTCTCCAAGAAGGGGTGAATGTGATAGTACAGATCTATCACTAATGTATATAGTGTATATAGTTACAGTATCTAGACTGTGCTTACAGCGATTGGCTGAGAGCTAAGCCACGCCTACTGTTTGGGCCTTAAAGGATTGTGTCCCTCGCCAGGTCGGATCATTCCGGACTGGTCGGCCACCTGTGAAGAGCTCCTGTCTTTTGCTAATAAAAGCCTTGGTTTGGATCAACAAGTCTTTGGTTCTTTCGACGAGCTCTACACTCTCAAGAGCACATCATTATTATTAGTACCTTTTAGTTTCATTCGCTCAAAGGCCTTCTCCTGCTCCTATCTTCTATATTTCTATGTTTCCTTAGACATACAGCATGGTAACAAGCCCTTCTGGCCCATGAGCCCATGCCGTCCAATCACATCCAATTGACTTACAACCGCCGTACATTTTGAAGGAAACTGCCACACCTGGAGGAAGCCCACGCAAGTCATGAGGAGAACGTGCAGGCGCCTTTCAGATGGCGCCGGATTCGAACCCAAGTCACTGGCACCATAACAGTGTGGCGCTAACCTCTGTGCTAACCCACCCCCTTGTTCTGACCCCACGCTAATCGTGCCGCACCTCGTTCACATAACCTTCCCCATGGATCACTCTGCCGAATCAAATGATTTTCAGTCCAACAGGATTATGAAGTCATACAGCATGGCCCATGGTGACCCCAATGGCATTCTGGGAAAGTCACGTTAACCTGCATTTGGTCCATAGGGCCTTCTCAGCCCTTCCTATTCAAATTCAAATAACTTCAGTTTTGGTTTTAAACAATGCTTTACAACTCTGTCCATCATTTTGCTCAACTTACCCAACATTCCCAAAAGCAATAATGAGCATTATCGATCCCAATAATCGAGCAGATACATTGAAGCAAAAAACTTCAAAGGTTCCTTTTATTGTCACGCAAAAAAACATAAAAATGTAATATACCATATATGCCAGAGTAGAGGATGACTTGTGTACAGGACGACCCTGGAATTTCCACCTAAACTGTAGGTTTTGAGCAATACCTATAAGACGGCCCTCAAGTCTGGCACTTGCCACTTTTAAATTAATTTTTTTTTAAATTTAGAAATATTGCACAGTAGCAAGACATTTCAGCCCATGAGCCTGTGTCGCCCAATTGCAACCAATTAACCTGCAACGTTTAGAATGATGGAAGGAAAACAGAGCCCCCAGGGAAAACCCATGCAGACACAGGGAGAACGTACAAACTCCTTACAGACAGTGTGAGATTCAAGTCCCAGACCCAATCGCTGGTGCTGTAATAGCGTTGGACTGACCGCTACTTTAACCTTTTCCTGACCAGGGGATGCTGTTAAAAGCAAATCGCAAATTTTCATACTCTGTGAAGGTTTTAATTTTATTAGCATATTTTAAAATTAACCACTGTCGGCTCCTGTAACAGGCTGTTTAAAGCCTGTACAGAGCTGATGACAGTCGGACTGGGCGGATGGACCCCACAGGGGAACGCTGAGACCTTGTTCATATCGAACAAGATGCGCACAAGATGGCATCAGGGATGGCAGGAAGATGGCAGAGATGTTGAGACTTCACTGATGAGGCCTGATTTTGAGATGAAATCTTTAAGTTTCAGATCGTTCCTTACGCCAAATTATGTGGTACATGATATACTTCAACTTTTGTCTGTCTGAAGGCAAGCAAAGAGTTGTCATGAACATCATTCAGCACCGCAGGAAAAAGAGGATCCTTTCAGGATCACTGAGTGTCCGTGGATTCCCCTCCAGCGCTCCCGCAGCCTCTGCAACCACACAGACCTCTGTTGATCACATTATATTTTCAAACTAAATTTAATAGAGTAGCATTCAGCTCGAAGGTCAAAAGTGCTTAAAAGAAAGACCTTTTTTCCTCAGTCTGAACATCCCAAGATACTTTCACAGGAATGTTGCCTGCACTAGATGGCTTGAGCTAGGAGAGGCTGGATAGCCTGGGACTGTTTTCCCATGAGCGAAGGAGGCTGAATGGTTTATAAAATCATGACTTTTCCCCAGAGAGGGCAGTGTAAAACTGAAAGGCATAGGTTTAAGGTGAGGGGGGGAAAGGTTCAGAGGGATCATGAGGGACAGATTTTTCACACGGAGGGTTTATAGAGCAAGCTGCCACAGGAAACGGTAAAAATGCACAAAATTATATTCAAAGGAGATTTGGAGAGGTTCATGCATAGGTTTATAGGGAATGGAGTTAAATACACGTCCAGTAAAAATCCAAAAATCCACATGCCAGAAATCCAGACCATCTGGAATTCCAGACACTCAAACTTTATAAATTTTGCGGGCTTTTGTGTGCCTGCGTGCGTGCGTAAGTGCCACATAGCAGCAACAAGCGACCATGCTGAATACCGGTAATGTTATCACAAAGAAATTCATTTGTATACTGTATTTTTCTTTGACAATTAATTTTTGAACATAATTTGCAGTGAAAACATTTTATGCTTACATCTTCGTTGAGTGTTGACTTTATTTTTCTTTAAAACCGCTGGTTTTGATAAATGAACCATGCTGTATTTGCTCACAAATCAACTATCAAAATTGGTCTGTCCATCTCTTCCTTATTCCTCCTTAAATTAGCCAAACCAAAGAGCTGATCGTGGACTTCGGAGGAAATCAGGAGAACACGACCCAGTCCTCATCAAGGATGAGCGAAAAGATTCAAGAACTTCATGTGCCTGGGTGTCAACATCTCTGAGGATGCTTACATGTCGATGCTTACTTGAAGGCTCACTAGTGATTAGACTTCATGAGGAGTTTGAAGAGATCTGATACATCACTAAAGACTTACAAAAATTTCTACAGGTGTACCGTGAAAAACATTCTGACTGCTTGTATCGCTGGTATGAAGAAAATGCAGAGAGTTGTTAACTTGGCCAGTGACATCAGTGACATCAAGAGGTGGTTTCTAAAGTAAAGCACTTCCATCACACTGAGCATGGGGGGCCCCTCAGGGCTGTGTACTTAGTCCACTGCTGTTCACTTTACTGATGCACGACTGTGCAGCTAAACGTCATCAAGGTCGCTGATGACATGGCCATGGTGGGCCTAATTAGTAGGAATGAGGAGCCGGCATACAGAGATGAGGTGCAGTTGCTAACAGACTGGTGCACAGCCAACAACCTGCATTTGAATGTTAATAAAGCAAAAGAGATGGTCGTCGACTTCAGGAAGTTGTCAAGCGTATCAAGTTCCTCGGAGTGCACTTGGTGAAGAATCTCACCTGGTCCTTTAACACCAGCTCCATAGCCAAGAAAGCTCGGCAGCACCTCTACTTCCTGAAAAGGGTGAGAAAAGTTCATCTCCCACCCTCCATCTGCACTACATCCTACAGAGGATATATTGAGGGCGTCCTGTGCAACTGCATCACCTCCTGGTTTGGAAGCTGTACCGCAAGACCCTGCAGAGGATCGTGAAGTCAACGGAAAAGGGGCTCTCTTCTTACCAAGAAAGACATCTACAACACTCAATGCAGGCAAAAGGTAATAAACACACACCCTCATGTAAACTGTTCTCCCTTCTGCCATCTGGTAGGAGGTACCGTAGCACTCAGGCCCTTACGTCCAGATTGGGCAACAGTTTTTCCCCCAAACCAACTGAATTCCCAGAACATATGTGGATAGTGTACTGTGGAATTTTACTTAATATTTTAATATTTCAATATTTTTAACTTCTATTCCAACTTATAGTTATGTAAATATGCTCCGTGGTCCTGGAGAAACGCTATCTCGTCTTTACTGCGCGAGTACGGTGTGAACGATAAATGAAGGTGACTTGACTTGGCTTGAGATGCAGTGGTGGATTAACTACCATCTGGGCCCTAGGCTGAGCTTTAGTAAGCCCACCAGGGTCAGCATCATGGGGGGGGCATTCGTAGGCCATCCCCCCCCCCCCCCACAATGAGTTATTATGCCCCAGAAGTGCCAATAAATGAAGAAACCGAAGGCTGGGTAGTTAACCAGAATTCATGGCTTTTATTAGTAGAAACTTAGTAATAAAATAATGAATGATAATGGGCGTGTACACAGTTATACCCAAGGGGAATGTCTTTAGTGGTAGAGGTAATACACGTCCAATGTCAGGAGAGCAGACTAAGCCCAGTGAGAGATTGACAGCATGACACAGATTCATCACAGTCTCACCCCGGCAGAAGTTGGGTTAATATTAAAAGAACAGCTTCTAAGGTAACAATGAAGCAAACAAGCAATTCTACTGTAAGTATAACATATAACAGGATGACTTGTGTATAGGATGACCCCAGAATTTCCACCTAAACTGTAGGATTTGAGCAATACCTTTTATGTAAGACAGCTCTCAGCCAATTTACTGACATATTCAAGGCTAGCAACTACCAGCGCAATCAGAAAATAATGAGATGTTTATGAATAGTGGAGCCTCTCGGGTTGTTTTCGAACGCGAGCAGACCTCCTTATCGGAGCAAGTGGTGGTTTTGCAGAAGTGACAGTCTTGGGAACTGGCGGTGTTGATACAGTTCTCTGGTCTGTAGTGTGAGATGGCAGGTCTTCTGGACCTGCTCCAGAATCATCTGCGTGAGGCTATGGGGCCTCAGCATGGACATCTGAATGCTTACTAGGGGTCACAGGCTGAGGTGGTGCATCCAACCTCTCAGGATCACTCTTCAGCAGCACGGTTCCACATTTAGATAGACAGGCTGGCCAGTCCATCACAGTTCCTGATTTCCTAGGAAAACTAAACATACGTTCATGAGGTGTTTGATTTGTTGCTGTACATAATAGGGACCGAATAGAATGTAGCGCTTCAGACAGCATCTCCTGCCACCAAGTAACAGGGTAATCACATGTCTTTAACGTGAGGTTAACAGTCTTCCAGACTGTGGCATTAGCCCTTTCAACCTGCCATTGCCCTGGTTGTTGTAGCTCGTGGTGTGGCTGGTGACAATCCCCTTGCATAACAGAGCTTGGTGCAGCTCTGTGCTCATGAATGCTGAGCCCCTGTCTATATGAATGTAGCTGGGAAAACCAAAAATACTGAAGATTCTGTCAAGTGCCTTAATGACAGATGTCGTTGAGATGTCAGGGCAGGGTATCACAAAAGGAAACCTTGAATATTCATCGATTACAGTAAGGAAAAACACATTTTTGTCGTTAGAAGGTAACGGCCCTTTCAAATCTAAACTGATCCTTTCAAAAGGTTGGATTGTTTTGATGTGAGTGGCCCCTGAAGCTTTAAAATACTGTGGTTTGCATTCCGCGCAAACAGGGCAGCTTCTAGTCAGTTTTCTGACTTCTTCAAGGGAGTAAGGAAGGTTGTCAGCCCTTATATAGTGGAAGAATCTTGTGATCCCTGGGTGGCACAGTCTGCTATGGATCTCCTTTAGTCCTTCAAGCTGTCACGGCTTTTATTAGCCGTGACAATGTGTCGGAGGGATCATTTAACCTGCCAGGTCTCTACAGGATCTCATAATTGTAAGTTGAGAGTTCTATTCGCCAGCGTGCCATCTTATCGTTTTTAATTTTACTTTTGTGTTTACTATCAAACATGTAAGCTATAGATTTCTGATCAGTAACCAGGGTGAATTTTCTACCAGCTCGAAAGTGTCTCCAGTAGCGAACGGCTTCAATGATAGCCTGGGCTTCTTTTACAATGGCCGGATGCTTAAGTTCAGGTCCGCGTAGCATGCAGGAGAAAAATGCCACTGGTCTGCCCTTTTGATTAAAGGTTCCTGCTAAAGCACAATCTGAGGCATTGGTTTCCACTTGGAACGGGACATCCTCGTCAATGGACGAGAGTGCAGCTTTGGCAATATCAGTTTTAATTCTCTCAAAAGCTTTCAGAGCTGCTAGAGAGAGAGGGAAAGATTTTGTGTCATAGCGTAGTCACGTACCCATTTGCAGTAGTAGGAAAAGAATCCGATACACCTCTTAAAGGCTTTAGCGGAATCTGGGGGTGGCAACTTCTTAAGGGGTGCCATTCTTTCAGGATCGTGGCGGATTTCATCCTCACGAACAACGTAGCCCAGAATGGGCCGTTACTAGGAATTTTTTTAGGTTGTCATCATATTCGGTTTGGGTCTTACCACAGATAGTGACATTATCCAGATAGGGGAACGTACCCTGTAACTCATACATGCTAACAATTTTATCCATCTCCCTCTGAAACAATGGCACACGATTAGTGACTCCAAAAGGTACCCTCCTAAACTGGTAGAGCCCCCCCCCCCCCGAACGCCGTATAGGATCGTTCACATTTTTTAATGAGAATTTGGTGGTAGGCTGCCTTAAGGTCGATAGTCGAGTACACTTTATATTGTACTATCTGATTAACCATTTTGTTAATGCGAGGCGTCCAAGTTAGTATAACGGTTAATTGTCTGGCTGCAGTCAATAGCCAGTCATTTCTTAGTGTGATTTTTCACCACTGCCACCTGGGATCACCACGGACTCCTGCTGGGTTCAATCACCCTCTCTTTAAGTAGTCTCTGAGTCTCAGCCTTAATAATCTCATGGTCCTCTTTGCTGTAAGAATGGCTCTTAGAGGCAATCGGTCGACACTCGGGCGATAGATTGCTGAACAGGGAGGGAGCTTTGATCTTTAATTTGGACTGCAGTAACTAGTGCGCGAAATGTAAGTGTTTAAGACCATCGAAATTTAACTCTACACTTTTCATCTGAGATTGACTATCCAACCCCAGTAACACGGGAGCGCAGAGATCAGGCATTACAAAGACCCAAACACCAGCGAGACAATGTCCCTGCAAGTTCAGAATAACCTTACACTTGTCCCGTATAGTCTTTTTAAGTTTACTACAAGCCATCGATATCCTTTGGTTCACTGGATATCTCCGCAAATTTAAGGCTTTAGCAACCTTTTCATGAATGTAGCTGTCAGTGCTGCCGGAGTCTATTAAGCAATCGACAGTCTCACCATTTACCTCCCCCTTCATAGTCGACCGTTCCAGTCCAAAACAACCCCCCAAGCTTTACCGTAAATTGAGCTATTACAGGGGAACTTTGTCTTGATCTCACCTCGCCGCCACTTGAAGTCAATTCAGCTGGCTCGTCTGAAGATTCCCCCCCCCCCACCCCCCACCACCCCTTCGCAGTCGTCTTCCATTCCAGTGGCTTTAGGATGAGTTTTCTTGGCGCTTTTCTTCTTATCAGTGGGATTATTTTTCACCCGACATGCTTTAGCGAAGTGGCCATGTTTCCCACGGTAGCTGCAAGTAGCGAATCGAGGCGAACACTTCTGACTGGGGTGCCAGCTCTTATTACAGAAGTAACATTTGCCAGGTGTTTGTCCCTTCTTCCCCCTCAGGGCTCCAGCACTCCTGGGTGTTTCCTTTTCAGTTTCCAGTATTTCACTGGACTGCATAGCACTTCTCAATATTTTGGCTAGCGTGACAGCTTGGCCATAGGTCAGAGGTTCTGTTTCTAATAGCTTCTGACGAATGTAACTGGAGTCGATTCCGTTGACGTAAGCATCGAGCTCCAAACCACTGCGGTGTTGTTCCACATTGACTGCCTCGACATCGCATTTGTTTGCCAACGAGCCGAGAGCCAGTGCATAGGCAGCACTAGTCTCCTGAGTTTCTGGTGTCTAGTCAGCAACTGATGCCAAGTAACATATTCTATGGCGCCGCATAGTAAGCGGTCAGTCGTTCCCGGACTATAGCCAGCGTCGCAGCTCCTCAAGTTACAGCAAAAGGGATCTCACCCAGTAAGGAATTCAGGTGGCCCCACTCTTTCCTCTCATCGACCACCACGTAGTAATCAAAACAAGCAATCCAGTGGTTGAAAATTTCTCTGGCTCTCGGGGCAGACTGGTTCATCATCAGCCAGTCTGGCTTGAGTACTGCATCCATTTCTGCTAATAAAATTGAAGTGCCAGTAAATGAAGAACCGAAGGCTGTGTCGTTAACCAGAAATCATGGCTTTTATTAGTAGAAACTTAGTAATACAATAATGAATGATAATGGACGCGTACACAGTTATACCCAAGGGGAGTGTCTTTAGTGGTAGAGATAATACACGTCCAATGTCAGGCAAGCAGACTAAGCCCAGCGAAAGACTGACAGCATAACACAGATTCATCACAGCCCCCCCCCCCACCCAAGCACAGCACCAGCGTCACCGAAGCAGCTACACATTTTATTATGTTTTATAGTCCTGCCTCAAATTTAAAGTCTTCATCAATGTCAATGAAGTTTAAATTACTTTATCATTATTCAACCACAAAGCGTTTTGCAAATCCAGATTAAAATTTAGAAACATCTTGGCTTTTTTTTTACTTTCTAGTTACACAATATTGTAACCTGTGCCACAGGGACGCAAAGTAACTGACTGCGCTGGTAAGCAGTGACAGCGCATCGTCAAGTCACATCTGATCAAAAACACAGGTTCTTCTGTTCACACACTGACTGGAATCGAGACATTTAGTTTGGCTTCATATAACGTGCGGCCTCTGTTCAATCTAATAATGCAGTTCAACGTTAATTTTAGTGGACAATTTTGCTACCTTCATACGATGACAGGAAATGGTTTATTTTTTTTCAGAATTGGCAATTACAACCTGAAAAATAGATGTTTTTAATTCAACATATCTCCATGGAGATTATCATCTATGGTTAGATTAAAAGTTCAGTCACCAATTATGAAAGTATTGCAGTGAACTGGGATTCACTGGCAGGATGCTGTGTTGATGGCTGCCCCCGCCTCCCTGGTGTGCCCCCATCTGCTCACATACAACCCTGGTTTCCCGCCTAAACCCAGAACCCTTCTGAAGATTACTGTGAAATCCTACCCTATAAGCTAAGCTAATAAAAGCATTTGTTCTCCCTCCAGTTGTGAGAGATTTTATCCACACTACAATTTTATCAGCTTATACCCTAACGATGGAAGCGCTACTCAAGACAGGTATGCTACTGATAGACCCTCTGTCCCCCGATGCGGCTGAGGAGTTCACGTTCTTGCTAGACTGCTTCCAGGCCTACCTGAAGGCGACCAGAGATTTCTTCCACTCCGATGAACTCAGGAGGTTGTTTCAAGGGTAGGAACGAAAGGGTATGCAGTCATCAAGGACTGCACTACATATAATGCTGCTATCAAGGAGTTGAAGGCTAGGTACTTTAAGTTGCAGAACGAGGTCCCAGCGAGGCACCAACTCGCTCTACGTCGCAAGCAGCAAGGAAAGACTATCGATGACTGCCTGCTGGATTTGTAGACGCTTACCAAGAAGTGGGGGTATGAAGCGGCTACGGGCCACGTTCAAAAGGAAGAACAGATCTGGGACACTCTAGTCATGGGGCTCCGCTCGAGGTACATGAGGCAGCGACTGCTCAAGTCGGATAAAAAGGATGTGGCTAAGCTCGAGAACGACGACCTCGAAGGCAACAAGCTCGCTCACGCAGGTGATCCTTCCAAGGACCAGCTGTTCTTGCTACCCCTGCGCTATTGGCTGCCGCTTCCCGTGCTAGGGAGCGTTCCCGTGTGAGGGAGGGGTTTTTCTGCAGCAAGAGCCAGCACCCCCGATCTCGTTTCCCGGCAAAGTACTCAGCGTATTCCAACTGTGGCAAGAAAGGACATTGGGCAAGGGTTTGTCACCTGAGGGGAAGCCCGGGGAAGCCTGCAGCCTGCCCCACTCCCGGATCCAATTCCAGCCCTAATCCATCTGCCCCAAATTCGCCCAAATCCACTTGCTGTGCGACATGCTAATGGAGGGTGGCTGTGAGGAAATGGCGCAAAAAGGCTCGGTGGCCATCTTGCCGCGACCCAAATTCAAACTCGGTGCCATCATTGTTGGAGAAAGAAGGATGGTGGCCATCTTGCTGTGCCACAAGGTCGATGCCATCTTACTCCCTTAGGGCAACCCAGGACAGTGGGGGCCACTTGAATGAGGAGCATGGAGTGTCCAGGGACCCACCCTTGATGGTCCTAGATCAGGACAGACCTCACAAGCTCAGCAACTCTATAGTGACTGTGAAGGTAAACAGACATTCCACTAAATGCTTAATCAACACGGGCTCTACTGAAAGCTTCCTAGACTCACGGACTGTGCAAAAATACAACCTGAAGATGTATCCTTCCAATTATTGCATATTTCTCGCATCTCATTCACATTCCCCACCTGTTCAACATTGTATAGTACATCTGTCGTTTGAAGGGGGGGAATTCTGTAAATTTTGCTTGTATATTCTTGATGATCCTGAGAGGTTGCAAACCACAGTATTTTAAAGCTTCAGGGGCCACTCACATCAAAACAATCCAACCTTTTGAAAGGATCAGTTTAGATTTGAAAGGGCCGTTACCTTCTAACGACAAAAATGTGTTTTTCCTTACTGTAATCGATGAATTGTTGTTGGGTCTGGACTTCGTGCCCCCTCCCCCCATAACGGTTTTGAACAGAGGGCCCCTAAAATCAGAACCCACATGGAGCCTCTCCACACTGAATATCGACCCTCCTCCTCTCTTGCCGAATCTGTCCCCAGATTGCAAACCCATTCTACCAAGATCTGGAGGTACAGTGGAGCAGACTGAGAGTTTATAAAGTCTGAGACTCACTGTCTGCTTGACGGAGATATCTTCGAACCTAGAACCAGCCCATGGAGAGTGCAAGTGGTATTGGTAAAGGGGGAAACAAGTCCAGTCCCATAATTGACCATAGCCAAACTATTAATCGGTACACATTCCTGGACGCATACCCCCTCCCTTGAATTTTGGACATGGTGAATGATATTGCGCAGTGTCGGGTCTATTCAACCATCGACCTGAAAGATGCCTATCATCAGCTGCCAATTCATTCCAGGACCAACCATTTGAGGCTAACAGTCATCTCTATCAATTCCGGAAGGTCCCTTTTGGTATTACTAATGGGGTTTCTATCTTCCAGAGGCAGATGGACAGAATGGTGAACATGTATGAGTTGAAGGTTACCTTGCCCTACCTCCATAATGTCACCATCTGTGGCCACATCTTGGAAGACCATTACGCCAACCTCCAGGGTTTTCTCCACGCGGCAAAAGCCCTGAACCTCACTTATAACTCTGATAAGTGCATGTTCAGGACTAAACATCTGGCTATTCTTGGCTACGTGGTGGAGAATGACATCATTGGCCTGATCCCAATAGGATGCGCCCCCTGTTGGAGATCCCCATCCCCAGGACCACCAAGACTTTGAGGAGATGCCTGGGGTTTTTCTCATATTAAGCCCAGTGGATCCCTCAATACACTGATGAGGTTTGCCCTCTCTTAAAAGCCACTAATTTCCGCCTCTCGGCTGAAGCCCAAAAGGTTTTTAATTATCTCCGGAACCACATTGCGAAAGCTGCCATGCATGTGATGGATGAGAATGTGCCTTTCCAAGTGGAAAGCAACGCTTTGGACGTAACCCTGGCCGCTACCCTCAACCAGGCAGGCAAGTCGGTTGTATTTTTTTCATGGATATTACAAGGCCATGAGCTCCGGAACCCGTCGATGGAAAAGAAGGCTCAAGTCATTGCTACCAGCAGTCGGTCGCATTCATGTTCAATAATGTCAAGAGGGGCAAAATCAAGAATGACAAGATTGTTAGGTAGAGGATCGAGCTCTCCAACTACAATTATGACATTGCCTATCGGCCAGGAGCCCTTAATGACCCTCCAGATGCCTTATCCAGAGGAAGCTGTGCCTCTGCACACACCGGCCAAACTGTGGTCTCTGCATAATGAGCTCTGCCATCCAGAGGTCACCCGCATGGCTCATTTTGTTAAGGTCCGCAATCTGCCCTACTTCATGGAAGACGTCAGGGAAATGACCAGGTCTTGCCAGGTCTGTGCGGAGTGCAAGCCACACTTCTACCCCCTGTGAAGGCACACCTGATTAAGTCATCCAGGCCCTTTGAATGGCTCAGTGTTGATTTTAAGGGATCTCTCCGCTCCATGAATGGGAACATCTTCTTCCTCTCTGTCATTGATGAGTACTCCCACTTTCCGTTCGCCATTCCGTGTCCAGACACGTCCACCTCGTTAGTCAAAAAGGCCCTAGATTCCATTTTTGCCCTATTTGGGTATCCCAGCTATATTCATTGGAACCGGGGCTCATCCTTTATGAGTGATGAGCTACGTCAGTACCTGCTGGGGAGAGGCATCATGTCCAGCAGGACCACTAGCTACAACCCCTGGGGGAACATGCAGGTTGAAAGGAGAATGCCACTGTCTGGAAGACTGTCAAACTGGCCCTGAAGTCAAAAGGCCTTCCAGACTCACACTGGCAGGAAGTCCTCCCCATGGTGCTCCATTCTATCCAGTCGCTACTATGTACCGTGACCAATGCTACTCCTCATGAGCCCCTATTCAATTTTGAAAGAAGGTCAGCATTGGAAACTACACTCCCAATCTGGCTCACCACTCCTGGTCCAGTCCTTCTCAGGAAGCACATGAAAAGAAGGAAGACTGACACCCTGGTGGAAAGGGTGAAACTGCTCCACACCAATCCCATGTACGCCTATGTGGAGTACCCAGATGGCAGGGAGGACACCGTCTCCAACAGGGACCTGGCACCTGCTGAAACAGAGGGTTCATTGCCTCATGTGCCCTGCGAGCCACGGAGCTCATTCTCACCAGACCCCCAGTCAGAGCTTTGGGGGATCTGGGGTTCAGAAGGAAAGTGCACCCTCCTCCACCGTAGAACCGGAGACCCAACCCATCTCTCCTCCCTCACAAGGGGACCAGGAGATCCAAGGAGTCCAAGGCACCCCCCCAGTGCTAAGACGCTCCACCAGGATATCCAGACCCCCCGGACCGCTTATATCTGTAAATTTGTAAATAACTATGTATTTTTTTAACCATTTGTTTCTGAACCCATGTTCTCTGTCTTCAATCACATGGTGTGGTGCTGATGGCTGGCCCTGCCCCCATCTACTCACATATAACCTTAGTTTCCTGCCAAAACCCAGAACTTAATTATAAGCTAATAAAAGTGTTTGTTCTTCCTCCAGTCGTGAGAGCTTTTATTCATGCTACAAGTATCTGGCAAAAAAATTGGCACTCTCCACCCCATTGTAACTTCATCTATGAACTTCAAATTAAAAAGCACAAGTAATCAGATGAAAATTGCATGCTTTATTAAAAGTCCATTGGATATAAACTTCACTAATGTCCATGCTAATTTGTATGATTATTATCAATTTAAATATTTTTTTGGAATCAACATTGAATTCGATGTTGCTTTGTGACTGTCAAAGATGGCTTTGTTTTTCACCCTGTAACACACTGCCCTTAATTTAATTTCTGAGGAGGCTGAGAGGGAAACCACACTGTCCATTTCAGAGAATACATTCGCGTAGTATTTTCGTTTGCATGCGCAGAGAGGAGCCGGGACCTGATCGAGACCTTGGCCCATGTATTAAGAGTGGATTTTATCTTATACTTATTTCATAGAAGCACAGTACATGAAGGCCAAATCAGATCGAACAATTTTATTAGCATTAATTTTCCAATAGTCCCACGTCCCACCCCCGTGCAACTGTATTTGAATAGAAAATTGAATTGCGGAACTGTATGGGTTATTTATACTTACCTGTGTTATGATTACAAATGTTGAAACTAACGCTATAATAACAATTGGGTACATAGCTATGGATAGGAGGCAGGCCACGACGGGCATGAACAACTTCGCCAAGTTTTTGCTGTGAAAGCTCCGTCACTCCATGGCTAAATATTGTGTCAAGATCCCACAATGACGTGCATTTCTAGACCAGCAAATGATGGAATCAGCATCGAGTACACAGCCCATTCCATTTTTAAAAATGCTTATGCCTTCATGGATATTAGCCTTGACTATGATTTGCATAGGTACATATCAATGCATACACCAACCCCTCCCCCCTTGTTATTTGATTTCAGTGAATAGGTGAAAGCCAATCGACAAGAGCATTAAAAGCTACAAGCTGTTGCAATTTTAAAATACTTTTAATATTGTGACTTAGTTCCCTTTGGCATCATTAAAGTAGCATTTCTATTGTTGTTTAATGGGTCCCCTTACTTTCCAGGCCCCTAGGCTTCGGCCTACTCTGCCAAATGGTTAATCTGCCACTGAGATGGTACGTTGGTGCATTTTATTGACCATCACATCAATGTGCTTGTCCCAGGTCAGGTCATTGGTAATGTTTACTCCAAAGAATTTGGAGTCTGTTCTTCAGCACCATTGACATGGATGTGGTGTGGAGTATGCCCCCTCTCCCGATCTCATTGATCGTCTCCTTCATCATATTGATCTTGAGAGAGAGGTTGTTACCTGGCCATCATGATCCTTCCTGTGTTCCATCTCATCATTATTTCACATTGTGTGTTGACAACGAACTTGAAGATGAAGTTGGAATGGTACTGGGATGCATGGTCATGGGTGCAGAAGGAGAATAGTGGGGAAATGAGTACACATTCTTGTGGGGTGCCAGTATTGAGTGTGATCGTGGAGGTGATGTTGTTATCCATCTTCATTGATTGTGGTCTGTTCGACAAGGATCCAGTTACAGAGGGATGTCGGGGGCACTGAGGCCTAGGTCCCGAAGTTTGGGGATGAGTTTGCTGGGATCCATGGTACTGAAGGGAGAGCTCTGGTCTATGAATAGCATTCATACATAGGTGTCCAGTTGTTCCAGGCCCAGTGAGATAACAACTGTCTTGGACCTGTTAGGACAATAGGCAAATCGAAGTGGGCCTGGGAGGCCAGAGCTAATGTAAGTCATGACCAGCCACGCAATGCACTTCACGATGTTGGATGTCAGGGAGCCATTGGCTGTTAGATGTCTAGTCCTGTTGTTGTGCCTTTCTTCTGTGCTGGTCTGATGGTGGCCTTCCTGGAAGAGATATTTGTAAATACGCCCGCCAGTTGATCTGTGCAAGCTCATGGGAGAAATGGCAGAACTCTATCTGGGCTAGATGCTTCCTATGGGTGCAGTCGCCAGAGGGCTGAAGCAGTGAACTATGGGGAGGACATCAGATCGTAGTCGATGTGGATGTCACTTCTCATCTGGCCCCCATTCAAACCAGTATAGAATACAGCTGGCTCACTGGGAAGTGCTGCACTATTGCATGTGACGCTGCCTGACTTTGCCTTGTATTACGTGATACCATCTAAGCCCTGCTGTAATCGCTGTGTGCCTGCGATGTTCCCTTGGGACTCAAACTTGGTGCAGTACTGCCCCTTGCCCTCCTTTGTTGGAAAGGGCTGGGCCTCCAAACTCAAATGCTTCTATCCTGGCCTTCAGCAGTGAGTCAACCTGCTGAAGATCAGGGATCCATGGTTTATCCATGGATTCTGAATAACTTTATCATCTTCCTGGTCACACAGTCTTGTAGACACTTGGTGGTGAAATCAGTGAGTGTCAGTGTATACATCGAGGCTGACTCCTTCAATACGGACCAGTTTACCCACTCAAAGCAATCGCATGGGATTTCATCAGGTCTCCCATCGTTGAAAGCTTTCATCAACGATGCTGCCAGCATCTGTAAAGTGTGAATGAGCAAACCCAGCAACCATTAATGACAGAGCAACATTCCACAAACTGCAATTCAAAACTGTAAAATTGATGATGGATACAGGCAACACACAAGGAGAATTCCCTTGACCTTCCTTATAATGGAAATGTTATCTCAAAGTAGCATCTCACCGGAAAGCCAACACCCACCAATGCTATAGCTCTCCCTCAGCACAGGGCTGGAAATGTCAGCCTTGATTTTGGTATCAACTCCTTGGAGTGGGTCTTGAAACCAAACCTCTCGGAGGGGGAAGTGTTACTGACTTGAGCAGAGCCAGCACTCGTAGAGGAGCCAATGAATCGGTCAAATCCTCAGCTTTCTACAGCACACACAAACAATGTTTAACAAATCGCAGATGCCGTGAAAGATAAAAAAAAACAAACGTAAATGGCTGGAAATGTTCATCAGCCCCTAGAGAACCCAAAGAGAAAAAACAGGAATGTTAACGTTTCAGACGGGAATCCATTGTTGAAAAGGTTAGGAAAGCTGGATCCATTCACTTTTCGGGCTCCAATGTACCACTAAGGAGCTGTAGATTTTTTTTAAATGTGGTTTGGCATCTGGTGACCCTTTAAGTGGTGGACTGGCAAGCAAGACAACTGACAGAATGCCTTGTCTGGCTGCCTCATTGTGTGGTATGGTAGCTGCAAAGCATCCGGCCACACGTTTATATAGAGGATCATTAGGTTGCTTTGTCAGACAAAGTGAAGGGTTTCTATAGGTATATTAAAAGCAAAAGAAGAGTAAGGGACAAAATTAGTCCCCTTGAAGTCAGAGTGATCGGCTTTGTATGGAGCCAAAAGAGATGGGGAGGTTAAATGTGTTTTTATTTTCATCAGTACTTACTCAGGAAACAGACACAGAGTCATGGGAAGTAAGGAAAACAAGCAGTGAGGTCATGGAACTGGCACCGTTTAAATAAGGATGGATAAATCCCCAGAGCCTGACAAGATATTCCCTCAGTCCTTGAGGGAGGCTAGTATAGAAATTGTAGGGGCTCTGGGATGTGGGTGGGAAGAAAAAGTTTGAAAACCACTGTTTTAATCGTCCCTCATTGACTCCTTATGTGCACGGTTTCATAACTCCAAAGGAAATGGGCCAATGTCAATTTTCTCAAGCAAAATATTTCAGTAACAATTGGGTCTAGAGCAGTGATTCTCAACCTTCCCTCCCCACTCGCATACCACCTTAAGCAATCCCTTACTGATCACAGAGCACTGATGGCATAGGGATTACTTAAAGTGGTATGTGAGTGGAAAGAAAAAGGTTGCGAACCACTGCTCCACACTAAGGAAGGCAAACCAAGACTAATCCACTGGAATACCACAATGCTGGTAACATCCTGGCAAATGAGTTCAATCCCTTCCCTTTCGAGAGACAGAGGGTGAGAGGTGACTTGATAGAGGTGTATAAACTAGGCTTAGATTGTGGACAGGCAGCAACTTTATCCCAGGGCAACAATAGCAAATTCAAGATTCAAGATTTTTTTTATTGTCATGTAATAAAACAGATGTACTAATATACAAAATGCATTTAGTTTTGCTGTAAGGCAGACAAAGAGTCACCTGCAGAAATTGCTCACCGTCTGTTACAATCTGAGAAAGAGAAGCAAAAGAGAGTCCCTTCAGAGTCATTGAGTGTCTGTGGATTTTCCTCCAGTTCTCCCGCAGACTCTCCAGCCACACAGTCTAAACCATCAGTAATCCAAACTCCAGATCCAAACTGCCATCACAATCAGGAAGCCTTTGGTGCCTGAGGCCACTCAGGAGCCCCCTCGGCACCCTCTTGCATCCCGCTTCCGATACCTGGTACCCCTTCAGCCAAATTCTAGCTGTCTGCAGCCCTGTGCAAATCCTTTGACTGCAAGTTGCCAGAAGCCCGCAGCCTGCGTGGGTTCTTTGCCTCGAGTCGCCAACAGCTCTCTGCCTGTGCGTTCTTCTACTTTTAGGCCTTCTCCATAAAAAGGTAAATCCACCTCTTTTTTCCATTGAGCCGGCTTTAGTGTGGAGTTGTGCAGCGGCGCTATGGCGGCACTACAGCTCCCAGAAGGCATCGAGCTGGCCATGTGACGTCAGTGGGTGAAAACGTCAGCACGGGTCAAGTGCGTGGATTCGGCCTTTTAAAAGGTTGTGTGGGTGATGAAGAGTAAGTCCCTTTGATTCACTCTAAAAATGCCTTGTGTGGTTATTTCATCATGTTCACTGCAATTCCAATGGCCAAAGGCCTAATGACTGTGGTAAACCACTGTATATATGTTTGGATGCGCTAAGACACGCCCCTTGGTGACTGTGCCCAAGACTCTTCCCACTGACCGTTTCAATGGTCCGCCACTTTGGTCACCATCCCCTGGGTCATCTCCTCTGCTTCTCCTTCTCAAACGGAGGTTGGTCTCTCCATTTACTTGTGTCCTGCACCGGTCCGCTACTCCCTCAGTGTCTGCAAAAGGCTGCAGCTGGACAAAAGCACTGCCATCTTGGACCCTGACCCGGTACTCATAGAATTTTAAAATAAAACACCATTGGTGACTTTAACAGGCCATTTTAAGCCTGTACAGAACCATCAGTAATAGGAGTAGGTGATAGAACACTACGGAAAAGAGCTGTGTCTCTGAGATCCCCCCCCCCCCCCTCCCTGGAACCCACACATGTGGCAGCGCTGCTGTTACAGCAGCTCTGTCAATGCACCAGAGGACATCTGTTTAAGGGGAGTGGAGGAAAGTTTAGGAGAAATGTCAGAGGTAAACCTTTTACACAGAGAATGGTGAGTGCCTGGAAAGCATTGCCGGGGATGGTGATGGAGCCTGGCACAATTGGAACATTCAAAAGACTCTTAGATGGGCACATGGATGCAAGAACATAAACAGGCTATTCAGCCATTGATATTGTACTGACCTATGTATTCCTACTAAAACCTCCCTACCTCATAAGACTCTATTTTTCTTTCATTCATATGATTTATTTTCCAATCCAGATTCCTGGTGAATCTCCTCTGCACCCTCTCCATAACTTCCACATCCTTCCTATAATGAATAAGGTGACCAGAACTGAAACAATATTCTAAGTGTGATCTCACCAAAGAAGAAACATCGAGAGATAAGAGGTGTGAGATAAGGAAGGGTGCGATTGAATGCAGAGTATGTTTATATTGGTCAGCACAACATCATGAGCTGTGCTCTATGTTCATGAATCCTGGCGGGTACAATTATGACGTTTGAAAGGCAAGTACATGGATAGGAAAGGTTTAGATGGATATGGGCATTATACAAGCAAATGAAACTGTCTTTAATAGATAATTTGGTCAGCAAGATTGAATTGGGCCTAAGTAAAATCATAGGCCTTTGTGTAGTGTCCTTGCATCACTTGCTTTCATAAATGCACAGCAAACTCCAATCCGTCTAGAGGGGTACACTCAGACGTGGAGTACCTTCTCCATAAAGGCTATGGCGCTGAAAGCAGCTGCAAAGGGGTGGGCTGATGACGTCGCCCCAGCCAGTGACCCAGGAGCATAAATTTTAAAGCGCTCAATGTGTTCAGATAGTTATTATTCACATCAGTCACATCATTATGCTGTTCATATTAGAGTTGGTTCAAGTTTTTCGTTAGTTTGGGTGGGAGGGATAGTCTATCTTAATCTTTCACTTGCCGGGCACGTATGGGTGACATCACGGCGACAAGCGGCTCTACCGCACCACTCGCCCTGCCTCCCTCAGGTCCAGAAGACGGCTCCCGATGCTTCTCTATGAAGGCAACGTTGGATCGACTTTTGAATATTTGGTTCTCTAAGGGAATTAGAAACATAGAAGATTGTTATGAGGGAGGAAATTAAATGTCATATGATCAATTAAAAAATAAATATGGAGTACAGAAAATTACAATATTTTGTTATTATCAAGATAATTTACAAGATAAATTGTGTCCAACAATGTTATTGCCTAAAAGGAGTGAAATAGAAATTTTGATTTGTAATAGATCTATTAAGAAATTTATCTCAGCTATAGATATGTATTGTTGCAAAAGGAAACCCAAAAGCTTAGATCTAGACAGAGTTGGGAAACTGATCTAAAGATCAGTATTGGAGAGAAAAAAATTGTTGGAATTATGTCATGACATAGAATAACAAATAAACTAAAAGTTAGACTGGTTCAGTGTAACTTTTTACATGAATGATATCCTTCCCCACAAAAATTAAATAGACTGAAGTCAGCTCTTTCAGATCAATATTTTAGATGTAGCCCAGCGATTGGTGCTTTTTTTGCATTTTACATGGTCATGTTCAAAATTGAGGTAATTTTGAATAGAGTTAGGAACTTTTTTTGGAGCAATTCGCAGGAGTTAAATTTCCACAAGAACTAGGAAATACTTCAGCGATAAGATCAAAATTGAAATTGAATTTTTACGGAAAGGAATTTGTGAAAATTGCATTAGTAGTTGCAAGAACATGGATAGCAGTGACGTGGAAATCAGATTCTCATTTAGCTATAGAAAGATGGCATGCAGAATTACATGGTTGTATTCCCCCTTGAGAAGGTTGCATATGTTAAGGAATAAATATGATACTTTTTGGAAAATTTGGTGCCCATATTTGCATATTGCATGTATAAATTTATACGGGGTCTTTCCCACACCTCATGAAACCTCGTTAACTCCTTGGAATAAATAAATAATATTGAAAAGGGTAAAATTGAGTGAATGGTGGTGACCCTTTGGTAACCAGGTAACTTTCTTCTTCTTTTTTTCTTTTATAATTTGTTTTTCTTCTATCTCTTCTTTTTCTTTTTCTTCCTTTTTGCTTTTTGTTTGGGGGAGGGGTTGGGGATATATAATACATCATGTATAATGGATTTGATATGGTGATATGGCTATTTTTTGGACCTTGATATTAATGCATGAAAGGAAAATTAAATAAAATATGAAGGCAATGCTGGATCAGCCTTTTAGGCCTTCTCCATAAAAAGGTAAATCCACCTCTTTTTTCCATTGAGCCGGCTTTAGTGTGGAGTTGTGCAGCGGCGCTATGGCGGCACTACAGCTCCCAGAAGGCATCGAGCTGGCCATGTGACGTCAGTGGGTGAAAACGTCAGCACGGGTCAAGTGCGTGGATTCAGCCTTTTAAAAGGTTGTGTGGGTGATGAAGAGTAAGTCCCTTTGATTCACTCTAAAAATGCCTTGTGTGGTTATTTCATCATGTTCACTGCAATTCCAATGGCCAAAGGCCTAATGACTGTGGTAAACCACTGTATATATGTTTGGATGCGCTAAGACACGCCCCTTGGTGACTGTGCCCAAGACTCTTCCCACTGACCCCTAAATAAAGGCAACTGTGCCACAGTTCCCTCATCAGTCCAGGACCATTGACCAACGTGGACGGGCCTCCATTCTGTGGTGAATAAAAGTCTATTTGTTTCTCTCCAACTTCTTGTCTTTGAAGTTATTGATGGTGCATCAATGACTCAATACATTGTCATCATTTCCATCTCCTTCCAACCTTGTCAACCTCAGAACTCAGCTCAGGCATCTACAAATTAAAAACCAAGTGAAAGACATTGTACTCCTTGACCCCTCCAACACATTCTAAAGCAGCCATTCTCAACAGGGGCCACGGCACATTTGGGGGCGGGGGGGGGGGCACCACAGACTGAAATCATAAAAATAATGTTCTTTTTTTTACATAGTTGGTGGGAGAGAAATACGGAAGAAACCAACTAAACTTGATTGCTTCACAGGGAGGGGGCCTATAAACGTTGAGCAAAGCAATTGGCAAAAAAATGGCTGTTCAAAAGGACGCCACAGCTCCTTTGAAATGCAGTTAGTGCAATGAAGACACAAATGTAGCAGCTAATTTGCACCCTGTGAGATCATTCACCACATTGGTGGTGTCTTATAACCATATAACAATTTACAGTACGGAAACAGGCCATATCGGTTCTTCTAGTCCACACCGATTTATGTTAACTCCACTAGTTCCACCTACCCACTCCCTTCCTATAACCCTCCAACCCCCTCACATCCATGTACTCATCTAACCTCCTCTTAAATGACAGAATTGACCCTGCCGCAACTTCTTCTTCCGGTAGATCACTCTCTGAGTGAAGAAGCATCCTCGTATATTACTCCTAAAGTTTTGTCCCCTAACCCTTAACTTATGACCCCTTGTTCCAATCTCCCCCTACCCTCTACTCTATCTATTCCCTTCATAATTTTATATACCTTTATCAAATTCCCTCTCAACCTTCTATGCTCCAATTAATAAAGTCCCAGTCTGCTCAATTATCTGAAACAAAATGTAAGTTTGACAGAGAGTCATTAGGGTATTCCTTAACAAGGCGGAGTGCGTTGTGCCTAGGTAAGGGGCAGGAGAGAAAAAATCATCTGGGCTCCTCGGGCAGTGACGGACTGGACCTCTTCCGGGGATCCGTTGAAAGGGACCGTGTGCTGTCCTTGGGATCTGTGGAAGGGTTTCAGGAGTGCTGGGAACCGTGGGGTGTACACTTCCTCCTCGACGAGGATAGTAGCATTTTAATATAATTGTATAGTTGTCTTGTTTTATGTCTAGTAATTGTTTGATGAATTTGGTGTATTGTGTAATGATGTATGTGTGAAATAAAGACTTTTCTGGGGGTGGGGGGGGAAAGCAGCATTTCATCTCCCTGATTTTCATGGGGTTGCCCACCAGATGGCAGATGGGAGTAACTTTTTTTAATTCATTCATAAAGTCAGAGAGATCTGTGCCAACCATCTACCGCCCATTTACTCCTTTAATACCATTTATTCATCCTCTCCACATTCTCATCAACTCCCTCCAGATATGACCACCAGGTGCAATTTCCAATTATAACAGGGAACAAGGGAGGAAACCAGAGCATCCAAAGGAAAAACCCCAATCACAAGGAGGCTCCACACTGACAATGCCTGAGGTCAGGATTGAACCCAGGACTCTGGCCCTTCAACTCTGCCAGCTGTGCCACTGTGGGATCATTGGTTTTTTTTAACCAGCATCTCCTCTGTGTCCTTAAGGGTCCCTGAACTGAGTAGCTTGTACAATATTCAAATATTGGGGTTATGATTAACAGCAATGTGAGTTCACATCCTGCAAAATCAGCAATTTCTTTTTTAATTTGACAAAATAGCATGGTATAAACCGATTCTGGTCATTGAAAACAATGTCGCTCATTTATAACCAATTAACCTACCAACACTGTAGGTTTTTGGAGGGTGAGAGCAAACCAGAGAACCTAGAGAAAACCTATGTAGACACGAGATGAACATGCAAAGTCCTTACAGACAGAGCCAGTTTCGAACCTGGGACTCGGGCATCATAATAGCTTTCTGCTAACTGCTATGCTACCTGCTCAAACTTCTGCTAACAAGTATCAATGTTAACGAGGCACCACGAATGCACCAATTCCTCAGATTTTTATTGATTAAAAACTGAAATTAAATTTAGGAAACCATATTTCTTTCAAAGAAGAATTAAAGTTAATGATAAAATCAAACACATGGTGGCGCCAATTCCCAACTTCTGAAATAGAAATTTTGTTGAGACATTGGAATCAGAATCAGGATTTATTGTCACAAACAAGTCCTGAAATTCGGTGTTTGTGGCAGCATCATAGAGCAAACATTCATATTATAACCATCTTATATATAAAAAAAAAGTGCACAAAAAGTAAGGAAGTGTCTTTTGTTCATTGATCATTCAGGAATCTGATGGCAGTGGGGAAGAAGCTGTCCCTGTGCCGCTGAGCGCTTGTCTTTAGGCTTCTGTACCTTTTTCCCGATGATAGGAAATTGAAGAGGGCATGGTCTGGGTGGTGGGGGATGGAGGCTGCATTTTTAAAACCCCCGCCTCATGTCGATGTCCTCGGTGGCGTGAAGTCCAGTGCCTGTGATGTCACAGGCCGAGTTAACAACCCTTTGGAGTTTATTCTTGTCCTGAGAGTTGGTGCCTCCATACCAGGCAGAGATGCAACCAGCCAGAATGCTCTCCACGGTAAACCCTTAGAAGTTTACAAGAGTCTTCGGTGACATTCCGAATACATGAAACTCTGACAGGGCTAGAAAGGATAGATGCAGGAAGAATATACCCAATGTTGAAGGAATCGAGACCAAGAAGTCACAATCTCAGGATAAGGGGTAAGGAATTTAGATGAGGAGAGTTGTGAACTTGTGGAACTTCCACCCACAGAAAGTACTGAGGTTAGTTCATCAGATGTATTCAGTAAGATTCAAGATTATTTTATTGCCCAAAAATTAAGCAGAAAATATGAAATCACACAAACTTTCCTTTAGTCTTTCCTTCAGGCAGACAAAGATTCGCCATCAGCAGAAATTGCCCAGCGTCACTTACGTAAGTGAGAAAGAGAAGCAAAAGAGATCCCCCGCCCCCCCAGGGCCACTGAAAAATGTCCACGCCTTCACTTCCTGCAGCCTCCACAGCCACACAGTATTCCTTCAGCAACCCAAACTCCAAGGAGATGAGGAAGCCCCCAGCTCCATCTTGCATCTTGGTCCCAATACCTGGTCCCGCCTTCAGCCAGTCTCTCTTTTTTTCATTTAATGACCATATAACCATATAACCATTTATGGAGCGGAAACAGGCCGTGTTGGCCTTTCGAGTCCGCACTGGTTCACTGATTTTGTGCGCCATCTTCAGGCATTGGTCCCGGTAGATCTTCATCAAAATTCAATTATCATGTTAATAAAGTGCAATATTACACAAAATTAACTTCATTCAGACATAAAACAGAGATACATTAGCAGAAAGATAAATGATGATTCTGTTCTTCACATAATCTTAGAACACCTTAGGATTTTCCTTTATCCTACTGATGATCCCTTTTAGTTCTCCTAAGTTTACAGAATCATATACCTGGCAGAAGCTTTGGCCCTTTGGAAAACTATTTAAAATACTGTCTGATAACTTCCAGCATGTTTTCTAGGTATACAACGTAAACACTGAGAAAGGAATCATGATCTCATACATTTTTTTCTGGGCATGTTACAGCCAGTAGAATTCAATATACCAGGTCAGGCCATTTTTGCTTGGCATTCCTCTTTCTCCCATTTGTGCCTGATGGGCACAATCCGAGAAAGACACAGCAGGTCACCCAGCATCCATGAAAGGCAGTCTTCATTTTTGGAGTAGTGAAGAAGGGCTTAGGCCCAAAACATTGACTGCCTTTTACATCCTATAGATGCTGTGTGACCTGTCAAGTTTCTCTCGCAATTTAGCGTATTGCAGTAGACCCCAGCATAGGACTGACCAGTCAGGTCACAATAATTCAAGACTATACACTTTACATACATAGTATGTACATACATTTTCCATTTTCTCCCTCTCCTCCCCCCAAAATTAAACCCAATTCTTTAAAAAATGGGGTGTCATCTGGTTTATTGAACAATATTATATATAACATTATCTTCGGTAACATCCCTTTAAGAGTTGGAAGTTCGAGTCTGGCAATCGCCAATGAACTTTATATATGGTTCCCAGATTTTTTTTATCTCTTAACTTATAGGGTTTTTTTTTCTAATGGAATACAATTATCTATTTCTAGATACCAGCACTGTATTTTCTTTTTTTTTCTAATTTTATTTATAAATCATAACTCATACAATCAAAATACAAGTAAATGCAAAATTATTTATCCCATATAATCAGCGTTGTATTTTCAAAGTTTCCATTTTCCAAGTTGTCACTGTGCATTTTTTTGCTACTGCTAAACTAATCATAATAAATGGTTTTTCAGATCGATCCAATTTTAACTGTAAATCTTTATCATTTATATTCCTGTGATAGTACAGATCTATCACCAATGTACATAGTGTATATAGTTACTGTATCTAGACTGTGCTTACAGCGGTTGGCTGAGAGCTAAGCCACGCCTACTGTCTGGGCCTTAAAGGGTTGTGTCCCTAGCCAGGTCGGATCATTCCGGACTGGTCGGCCACCTGTGAAGAGCTGCTGTCTTTTGCTAATAAAAGCCTTGGTTTGGATCAACAAGTCTTTGGTTCTTTCGACGAGCTCTACAATTTTATTAGCAAAAATAATTTTTTTGAAAGGGATGGAGCGTTTAACTTGGCCAGAAAAACTTGATATCAACCCACAGTCAGCTACAGCCTTCAAAGCCTTTAAGTTCTGGCTGCTGAACTTTGAAAACTTCCTGAGATTCATTGAGGTGGAGGAGGATAACCAGCGTCTAACAGCATTGCTGTCTATGGTGTCCTTGAGAGTCTACGAGAACATCCAGGATGAGACCACTTACACCGCAGCCATAAAGGTACTGAAAGAATTGTATAATCAACCGGTGAACAGAGTTCATGCCCGGCTCGTGCTTGCTTCGAGGAAGCAACAGCCCGGCGAGTCCAGCAGGGCATATTTACAAGTATTAAAGGCGTTGGGCAAGGACTGTAACTGTGTGGACAAAACTGCTGCCGAGATCACAAACGATCTCGTCCGGGATGCCTATGTGGCCGGGCTCTGATCGAACGAAGTGAGGCTGCGCTTGCTCGAGCAAGGTGTAGAAAAACTAGAGGATGTGGCCCAGATTGCAATCACAATGGAGGATGCAGCCTTAAAGTCCACCGAGTTCTCTAGGGACTGGACCCCTCGTTCTGATGTGAGTAGAGTGCCCTTCTACCCTACCACCCCCCGAGATACTGATGGCCTGTCGGCTGCTGCTACATTTTTCCGTGCGAACCCAAAATGTTATTACTGCGGGAGGGACAAGCACAGCAGGTCCCAGTGCCCAGCAAGAAAAGCCAAGTGCCAGGAGTGCCTTAAAAACGGCCACTTTGCTGCAGTCTGTAGGTCTAAAATGGCCGCCGGCAAACACAGTGCCTCGTGTGAAGCCCAATCGCCACTGTCCCATTCAAACTCTTCTTCCCCAGAGCTCTCGTCCAATGAGAGCGAGGGCTCCCCTGCACGGCAATGCCTGACGTCACGGAGAGCCGTACCCGGAAGGAGCAGCCCACCCTCGCAACCATGGTGTTGGCCCACCTCTCGCCCCCGTGCGGAACACTCGACCCGGCCTCGGTCCCGATTGTGGCAACCGCTGCTACTGCCGCCGCCACAGACACCCCCAGGGCCGACGCTACCGCTGCTACTGCCGCCGCCACAGACACCCCCGCGGCCAACCAGGTACTCAACCTAGCGTCCATCGCTGACGACCGCCGGGGCCCGACCGCCGCAACCGACGACCTACCCACCGCCAACCGTGAGCAACTACAAACCCCACTACTTACCTTTCATCCGCCGCCACAACAGCACTTCCGGGAGGTCCTCCAACCTGCTCCTCGAGCGTTGACTACGTCATCCCGTTGCGTGACATCATCCCGTTGCGTGACGTTATCGCGCAAAACTCCCCTGTCAACTGCTTCTATAACACTAAACCAGCAATGCTCTCATCCCCTCACCAGAGCAATGGAACTGATTAAAGTGCATGGACACTACACCAATTGCTTATTTGACTCTGGGTCAACTGACAGTTTTATCCAGCCAGATCTGGCCCTCCGTTGGGGACTTGACATTATCCCCACTACCCAGAGGATCTCATTAGCGACGAGGTCACACTCGACCGGGATAAAGGGGTATTGCATCGCCACGCTGGAAGTACAGGGCGTAATAGTCACCCACTTCAAATTATTCGTCCTTCCCCAATTGTGCGCCCCAGTGTCTTAGACTTTCAGTGTCAGTTCCGAACGGTGTCCCTACACTTTGGGGGACCCCACACCCCCCTCTCGGTCTGCCATCGCCCCATCCCCGAAGCACCTGAGCAACCCGCCCCCGTGCCCCGGGGCCAATCCTGCGGCCTTTCCACACTCCGGATTGCCCCGCCAGCACTCTTCGCAAACCTCAACCCTGGCTGGAAGCCTGTGGCCACCAAAAGTCGGCAATATAGTTACGAAAACAGGCAATTCATTAGGAGTGAGGTGCGTAGATTGCTGGATGAGGGCATCATCGAACCCAGTTCAAGCCCCTGGAGAGCCCAGGTGGTGGTTGTCAAGAACGGGGAAAAACTACGGATGGTGGTCGACTATAACCAGACCATTAACCGCTTCACACTCCTGGATGCGTACCCCCTGCCACGCATCACGGATGTGGTGAACCAGATCGCCCAATACCGCATATTCTCCACCATTGACCTATGTTCGGCCTACCACCAGCTCCCGATCCGGTGTGAGGACTGACTATTCACGGCCTTTGAAGTGAATGGGGGGCTATATCAATTTCTCAGGGTACCATTCGGGGTCACGAATGGTGTCGCGGTCTTCCAGCGGGAAATGGACCGGATGGTGGACCAGAACGGGCTAACCACTACCTTCCCGTATCTGGACAATATCACCATCTGCGGCCACGACACGCAGGACCACGACGCCAACCTAGACAAATTTCTTCAAACTGCCGGTCGGCTGAACCTGACTTACAATTTGGACAAGTGTGTCTTCCGGACCACACGACTCGCTATTCTAGGTTGCGTGGTGGAGAATGGGATAGTCATGCCAGATCCTGACCGCATGCGTCCCCTAATGGACTTACCCCCTCCTCCCCCCATACCCAGAAAGCGCTCAAACGCTGCCTGGGCCTTTTCTCGTATTACGCCCAATGGGTTCCACACTACGCCGACAAGGCGCGTCCTCTTATCAAGAGCACCTCCTTTCCCCTCTCAACCGAAGCCAGAGTGGCTTTCGATCAAATCAAATCCGACATCGCCGCTGTGACGCTGCACGCGATTAATGAGTCTGTCCTGTTTCAAGTCGAGAGTGATGCATCCGACTTCGCCCTGGCAGCCACCTTGAACCAGGCCGGTCGGCCTGTAGCCTTCTTCTCCAGAACCCTCCAGGGTCCAGAGAGTAGACACTCCTCGGTTGAAAAGGAGGCCCAGGCCATAGTTGAAGCAGTGCGTCGTTGGAGACATTACCTCGCTGGGAGGCGCTTTACACTGTTGACTGATCAACGCGCAGTCTCCTTCATGTTCAACAACACCTAGCGTGGTAAGATAAAAAAAACGACAAAATCGCCAGATGGAGAATCGAACTATCCACCTTTAACTATGACATTCTGTACCGGCCTGGTAAACTCAACGACCCGCCTGACGCGCTCTCCAGGGGGACGTGCGCCAGCATACAGATGGACAGACTACAGAAACTCCATGAGGCGCTCTGTCATCCAGGGGTCACTAGGTTTGCCCACTTTGTGAAGGCGCGCAACCTACCCTATACAGTCGAGGAGATCCGCTCCATGACCCGAGCCTGTTCGGTGTGCACTGAATGCAAGCCCCACTTCTTCCATCTGGATAACTCCCACGTTATCAAAGCCACCCACCCCTTCGAGCATCTTAGTGTAGACTTTAAGGGGCCCCTACCGTCGACCAACCGTAATAACTACATCCTTACGGCCATCGACGAGTACTCCCGCTTCCCGTTCGCTGTCCCCTGCCCAGACACCACTGCCACCTCAGTGATACAGGCCCTTCACAGTATTTTCACCATCTTTGGGTACCCCAATTCCATCCACAGTGATAGGGGGTCCTCATTCATGAGCGCAAAGCTGCAACAGTACCTTCTGGAGTGTGGTATCGCTTCAAGCAGGACCACGAGCTATAACCCACGCGGTAACGGCCAGGTCGAGAGGGAGAATGCCACCATATGGAGAGCGGTTACACTGGCTCTCTGGTCTAAAGGTCTCCCCACCTCTCACTGGCAGGAGGTTTTCACTAGTGCCTTACACTCCATCCGCTCCCTCCTATGTACTGCAACAAATGCCACCCCCCACGAAAGGATGTTCCTTTTCCCGAGGAAATCCAAATCAGGAACCACTGTACCTGCATGGCTCACCGTCCCTGGCCACGTCCTTTTGCGATGCCACGTCCGGCACTCAAAGAACAACCCCTTGGTCGACCGAGTGACTCTACTCCACGCGAACCCACATTACGCCTACGTTGAGTTCCCAGACGGGCGGGAGGACACTGTTTCGGTGCGGGACCTAGCTCAGGACGCGGTAGACCCAGCAAACCCCCCAACCCAACCTTCCCCAACGCTTTATTCCCCAGGCCCCATGCCGCAACAGAAGGGCCAACAGCACCCCAACGACCCGGGCCACCCTGCCGACAACACGACTGGGAAATTGAGCGACGGAGCAGTTGCACTCGACGAGCCCGCTGACGACACCACTCCAGCGATCCCAATCCCGGCACCACGGCGGTCACGCCGGATGGTCAGACCTCCTGACCGCTACAGTCCTTGACCTACCCCTTCCTTTCATTCTCTCCCTCGTTTTTTGGGTTTTTTTTCCAGGGTCAGTTCTCCAAGAAGTGGTGAATGTGATAGTACAGATCTATCACCAATGTACATAGTGTATATAGTTACTGTATCTAGACTGTGCTTACAGCTTATCAAAGCCACCCGCCCCTTCGAGCGTCTTAGCGTAGACTTTAAGGGGCCCCTACCGTCGACCAACCGTAATAACTACATCCATACGGCCATCGACGAGTACTCCCGCTTCCCGTTCGCTGTGCCCTGCCCAGACACCACTGCCACCTCAGTGATACAGGCCCTTCACAGTATTTTCGCCATCTTCGGGTCCCCAAATTCCATCCACAGTGTCTGGGCCTACTGTCTGGGCCTTAAAGGGTTGTGTCCCTAGCCAGGTCGGATCATTCCGGACTGGTCGGCCACCTGTGAAGAGCTCCTGTCTTTTTCTAATAAAAGCCTTGGTTTGGATCAACAAGTCTTTGATTCTTTCAACGAGCTCTACAATTTTATTAGCACTGTGGGCTAGAGAGCCTGTGTTATGCTATAGATCTCTATTTTCTATTATCTCATTACAGCCAATATGAAGTGATTGCTGGTGTAAGTGGGAGGTATACAAGAGATGAGTGTGTGGAGCTCCCATGGTTCTTTGCAGCCAAAAGAAGACAGGATTGCTGGTGGAGGTGGAAGGAATAATGGAGGTCAGTGTGTGGAGCTCCTGTGGTATGTTGCGGCTGACAGGAGTCATGGTTGTTGGTGGAGACGGGAAGTTTCAAGGAGTGAGTTGGTCCTGTAGCCAATGAAAGGAAAAAGAAGGTCAAGTGGAGCAGCCACTGTGGAGTGGCCATAGTGGCTGTGGCGAGTGTGTGTGGGACTTTGGTGCTTTGGGTCAGGAGGCTTTGGTGCAGCATTGGGGGCAGGAATGCAGACAGAAACATTGAAACATAGAAACATAGAAGATAGGAGCAGGAGTAGGTCATTTGACCCTTCGAGCCTGCTCCGCCATTCAACGAGATCATGGCTGATCTTAAAGTTCAGTACCCCGTCCCCGCCTTCTCTCCGTAACCTTGAATACCCTTATACTGAAGAAATAGATCTAATTTCCTCTTAAATATATTTAATGAACCTGCCTCTTCTGCCCTCTGTGGCAATGAATTCCACAGATTCACCACCCTCTGGGTAAAGAAATTCCTCCTCATCTCGGTCCTAAGGCAGTGAAATACTCCTCCTGCTAGATGTGGGTACACAGCGATTCCTGTGCTGATCCTCCCAGCTGACTACATGTGTAGGGAATGTTCCCAACTGAAGCTCCTGACAGACAGGGTCAAGTAAATGGAAGTGCAGTTGGATACCTGAGGGTCATCTGGGATGCTGAGAACATCATGGATGAGTCTTTCACTGAGGTAGACACATCTAAGGGACAGCCGGCAGATAGAAGGGTGACTGCCAGGAGAGGTAAAAGGAGTAAGTGGAGAGTACAAGTTCTCCTGTGGCCATTCCCCTCACTAACAGGTATGCTTGGGATGCTGTTGGGGCAATTATGTTTCAGAGGTCAGCAATAACAAGTCAATGGCACTGACTCCCTCTTCCACTCATACCTTGAAAAAGGGTTTCTGTGCTGTGATATTCCATGGTTCAGGCCTGAAACATCGGTAATATATCTTTACCTCCCATGGACGCTGCGAGACCTGCTGAGTTCCTCCAGCATTTCTGTGTTTTTACTATAATCACTGTGTCTACAGTCTTTCAAGCTTCACATGATACAGAAGCAGAAGTAGGCCCATCAGCTCATCAAGTCTCCTCCGATGTTCCACTCCTTCTGAGGTTCAGACGGTAAGGCTGCAAGCAGGCCAGGCAATGGTGATAGTGAGGGAGATGGGCAGCAGACTCTTTGGTTGTCGGAGGGAGGGATGGACAGGATGTTCTGTTACCTCCAGGTGCCGGGGTCAAGGATGTCGGCAATGGTCAAGAGGTTTGGATAGTGAGGCTATATGACCTAAAGGAGCATGAGGAAGATAAACCTCTGTCCCAGGATACTGTTGGACTTCTGTAGATGCACAATTGAGAGCATGCTAACATATGGTATGTTAATGTGGTATAGGAATTGTTTTGCACAAGATTGCAAGGCACTGCAGCAGGTTGTGAAAAATGCCCAACAGAATATTGGAATCCAATGGCCTACCATTGAAAACATCTATACAGTGGTTCTCAACCTTTTTCTTTCCACTCACATACCACTGTAAGTAATCCCTATGCCATCGGTCCTCTATGATCAGTAAGGGATTGCTTAAGGTAGTATGTGAGTGGGAAGGGAAGGCTGAGAACCACTCCTCTTGACCCAATTGATACTGAAATATTTTGCTTGAGAAAAATTGTCATTGACCCGTTTCCTTTGGAGTTATGAAACCGGACACATTCAAATCGATTAGGTATAATTAAAACATTGGTTTTCAAACTTTTTGTTTCCACCCACATCCCACTTTAAGCAATCCCTTACTAATCACAGAGCACCTATGGCATAGGGATTACTTAAAGTGGTATGTGAATGGAAAGAAAAAGGTTGAGAACCACTGATCCCTAGGGAACGATGTCTGGGCAGAGCAAGTAAGGTTATCATCATAGGGGTTTTTAATTTTCCAAATATTGACAGGGAAAGTCATAGTGTGAAAGGTTTAGAGAAAGTGGAATCTGATATAGGTCTTCCTCCGGCAATTTGCAGAGGATTCCACATGGGAGAGGGTCACACTTGACCTCGTCTTTGGAAATTGGGAAATTGGGATGGGCATTTGGATGAAGTGGTTATGGATAAAGTCCTTTGGAGAGGCAGTGATCATTGATTTATTAGGTTTAAAATAGTTATGGAAAGAGACAGGGTGGGACCACGAGTTAAAATTTGAATGGGTAGTGTCCTAAATTTATTGTCTGTATTTTCCATAGACTCTAGGAAATTCAGGGAAGAGAATAGTGATGTCTTGAGACACCTCTACAGTACAAAAGAGGAGGTGCTGGCAGTCTTAAAGTTCATTAAGGTGGATAAATCCTTGAGGCCTGTCCACGTGTGTCTCCGAGCATTTTGAAAGTTAGGGAAGAAATTGCATAGGCCCTGGTAGTAATCCTTGTATCGTTAGCCATGACTGAGGTACCCAAAAGCCACTTTCAAGTGGCCACAATACCCGACTGTAAAGCAGCCTATTGTACTCCTATGCGGCTGTCAGGTGGCCACCTGAAAGTGAAGAAACCGGCTTGGAGATTCACCTACCCAACCCTTCTCCTGTAGATATAATGTCCTGCTCCAAGAATCCCCCGTTGCACCTGAAAGCAGCTCAGGCAAAGCTGCTAGCAGCTTTCAGGCGCCAAGCAACGGGCAGGCTGTTGATAGTCAGCTGGAGACCCGCTGACAGCACCGCTGCCGAAACCTACCCTTCCCGCTGCCTGACAGTCCCTCAGTGTGGGACTACGGGGCTGAGGCGGCCGGCAGGGGACTACAGGGCTTACGCACACACACAAAATAAATTTAAAAGGTGAGAGCTTTCGATAAGTCAGGATTCTCAGCGACGGCCGCCCTAGCCTCGTACTCCCCCGCCGTCCGCCCAGCCCTGTTCTCCCCCGCCGGCCACCCCAGCCCTGCAGTCCCATGCAGAGGGGCTTCAGGCAGCGAGTAGGGCGCTGTCAGGCAGCGGGAGGCAAGCTGTCAGGCAGCGGGGAGATGAGCTGTCAGACTGCTGCCCCTGCCCACACTCAGGAGTCAGCATTTACTCTGTGGCCGCTCTCCTCGCTTCAGACCTTTCAGATGGCAGAACACCTCCTTCAGTGCTGCCACCTGAACGTCTCTTCACAGACATTTGCAGCCGCATTCTCCAGGCGATTACTCCTGAAAGAGGCGAAAGACTCAATTAAAGATTCAAGATTCTGTTATTGTCATGTAATAAAACCAAAAATATAATATTACACAAAATTTCCTTTAGTCTACCATAAGGCAGATAAAGATTCACCACCAGCAGAAATTGCCCTGCACCCCTTACAGTCAGAGAAAGAAAAGCAAAAGAGAGTCCCATCAGAGTCACTGAGTGTCATTTCCAGTGCTCCCGCAGTCTCTGCAACCATCGGCAACCCAAGGTCCAGATCCAAACCTCCGACACGATCAGGAAGCCGTCAATGCCCTCGGCAGCCTCTCGCATCTTGGTTCCAATACCTGGTACTCTTTCAGTGAGTCTCAAGACAGCCACCTGGAGTCCGCAACCTGGTGCGAGTACCTTGACTGCAGCTGCCAACAATCCGCAGCCTGCATGGGTTCCTTGCCTCATGTCACCAACAGCCCCCCACCTGTGGGTTCTTCAGCTTCAGAGATCCTCACTGATCAGCCACCATGTTTGAAGAAGAACTACATGTCAAACTGGAAACTACAGATGAATGAGCCTAACATTACAAGAGGGGATTCCAGGATGCACGATATATTTGCATCTGGGGAAATAAAGACTGATTATGGATGTTCAGCATGGCTTTGTGCATGGGAAGTCATGTCTTACAAATTTGAGTCTTTTTGAAGAGGTGACCAACAGCATTGATGAATAAAATGATCATGGACTTCAAAAGGACAGGAATGACAACCTCCAGCACACATTAATAACTCTGTTATGGAGAAAGTAGAGAGGATCAAGTTCCTCGGAGTCCACTTAAGAAGTGACCTATCCTGGACACGGAACATCTCCTCACTTGTCAGGAAGGTGCACTACCTGAGGAGACTGAAGCGGGTAAGGCTACCAGCCACCATCATGTCAACCTTCCACGGGAACTCTATTGAGAGCGTCCTGGCCGGCCGCATCACAGTGTGGTATGGCTTCTGTAATGAAGTGGATCAGAGGTCAATCCACAGGAGCATGAATGGCAGAGAGGATCACTCGCATCACACTCCACACCACCCCCCCCCCCCACTTATTAACATAATTACCAGGATCGTTATCTGAAGAGGGCTCACAAAATAATTGAGGACCCCTACCACCCCACACACAGCATCTTTAAGCTACTTGCAGTGGGGAAGAATTAGAACCAGGCTGAGAAACAACTTCTTCCCACGGGCAGCGAGAACGCTGAAGGAACTGCTCACATTAACCATCTAAGACTCTAATATTTACTAAACAATATTTATCAATTTATTTTTGAATGTGTATATTTGTCCTGTGTATTGCATTGTTGGCTGTATGTGTGTTATGTCTAGTTGTGTGTCTACATGTTTTGCACCAAGGTCCGGAGGACGCTGTTTTGTCAAGTTGTACATGTAATTGGATGATAATAAATTTTAATTTTTAAAAATTCAAACATACAGCACAGTAACAGGCCATTTTGGCCCACAATTTTGTGCCGCCCAATTTACACCCCATTAACCTACACCCCCGGTACATTTTTTTTAAACATTTTTTTTAAACTTGAAGGTAGAATGGTCAACATTGTCTGCATGTGGAATGGATCCAGAGTGAGATAGCCAATGTGATACAAAATAGCTTTGCTATTAAAAGTCAGAAGATGGTGCTAGAAGGTTGTTTTAAACCATGGAGGCTTGTGGTGAGTGGAGTGCCAGAGAGGTCAGTGCTGGGTCCATTGCTCTTTATCATCTCTGTTAACAATGTAGATAACAATGGAGTTGGCATGCTTCATGAATTTGCAGATGACACCAGGATTGTTGGTACAGAGCCAGTGAAGAAGTTGAGCTATAGAACCATAGAAAACCACAGCACAGAAACAGGCCCTTCAGCCTGTGATAGTACAGATTCTATCACCAATATGTATATGTACATATGTACAGATGGTAGTGTAGGATGACTGTGATTGGCTGAGAGTGTAACCACACCTACTGGCAGGTCTTAAAGGATTGCTCCTAGCCAGACCAGGTCATTCTGGACTGGTCGACCTACTTGTGATATGCTGCAGTCTTTTAGTTAATAAAAGCCTTGGTTTGGATCAACAAATCTTTGGTTCTTTCGACGCGCATTACACAGCCCATCTAGTCTTCCTAGTTCCCCTCCCTTCCATGTCCAAATTTCTCTTAAATCTTGAAATCAAACCAGTATCCATAACTTCTGTTGGCAGCCGCTTACCCCACTCTCACTAAGTTCTAAGTGAAGATGTTCCCCCTAATATTCCCCATCAACATCTGAGTTTTCACCCTTGACCCATGTCTTCTAGTTGTGGTCTCACCTAACCTGGGTGGAAAAAAAAGCTTGCTTGCATTTACCCTGTCTATAACCCTCAAGTTATCAAAGATTACAACATTTTGCTCAACCGGGAATGTGGACCAGGAGATAGCAAATCAAATTTAATTCACATAAGCATTGCATTTTGACAAGTTAAAATCAGGGCAGAACTTGCACAGTAAATGGCAGGATCCTGGAGAGTGTTGGTAGAACAGAAAGACCAAGGAGTACAATACATAGTTCTCTAAAAGTGGCTGTGATGCGCTGAGGTAGCTGCAAGAAAGCACAAAACTTGAAAGACTGTATAACAGGCTTTATTCCAGTAAAAGTCTGAACACCAATTCATGCCTTGGTGGCTTCCCGTGTGACTGGCTCAGCAGGGGCCAGGTCTATTTTCAGGTCGGCTGATTAACAGCCGGCCAGGTGGAGTCAGCTCCTTAGGTGATCTTCCTGCAGGTACAAAGATTGCCCACAGTGGCAACACAGGTAGACAGGGCAGTGAAGAATGTGATAGACACATTTACTTCTATCTGTCAGGGCACTGAGTACAGGAGTTAGGATATCATTTTACAGCTGTGAGACCGCACTTGGAGTATTGTGAACAATTTTGGTCACCATTTAATGGGAAAGGGTACAGAAACGATTCATGAGAATATTGTTAAACAAGAAAATTGGCAGACGCAGGGGCAGATCAAGTACACAAATGTGCTGGAGAAACTCAGCAGGTCACTTCAGTATTTTTTGGAAGGTCCTTGATTGCCCAGAGCATCCAAGATCATGGGGAAAAGGCCGGGCAGTGGGGTTGAGCGGGAAAATGGATCAGCTCACGATTAAATGGCAAAGCGGGCTCGATGGGCTGAATTAGCTACTTCAGCTCCTATGACTTATGGTCTTAGGTAACAGGTAGCCACAATTTTAGGCCTGACCCCTAAGAAAAAAACCACAGGCACATTTGTGTATTTCATGAGAATTTAACTACTCTTTGCAGACGATGCCGCTTTAGATGCCCATTCAGTGCCAGCTCTTCAGCGCTTGACGTCCTGTTTTGTGGAAACTGCCAAAATGTTTGGCCTGGAAGTCAGCCTGAAGAAAACTGAGGTCCTCCATCAGCCAGCTCCCCACCATGACTACCAGCCCCCCCACATCTCCATCGGGCACACAAAACTCAAAACGGTCAACCAGTTTACCTATCTCGGCTGCACCATTTCATCAGATGCAAGGATCGACAACAAGATAGACAACAGACTCGCCAAGGCAAATAGCGCCTTTGGAAGACTACACAAAAGAGTCTGGAAAAACAACCAACTGAAAAACCTCACAAAGATAAGCGTATACAGAGCCGTTGTCATACCCACACTCCTGTTCGGCTCCGAATCATGGGTCCTCTACCGGCACCACCTACGGCTCCTAGAACGCTTCCACCAGCGTTGTCTCCGCTCCATCCTCAACATCCATTGGAGCGCTTACATCCCTAACGTCGAAGTACTCGAGATGGCAGAGGTCGACAGCATCGAGTCCACGCTGCTGAAGATCCAGCTGCGCTGGGTAGGTCACATCTCCAGAATGGAGGACCATCGCCTTCCCAAGATCGTGTTATATGGTGAGCTCTCCACTGGCCACCGTGACAGAGGTGCACCAAAGAAAAGGTACAAGGACTGCCTAAAGAAATCTCTTGGTGCCTGCCACATTGACCACCGCCAGTGGGCTGATATCGCCTCAAACTGTGCATCTTGGCGCCTCACAGTTTGGCGGGCAGCAACCTCCTTTGAAGAAGACTGCAGAGCCCACCTCACTGACAAAAGGCAAAGGAGGAAAAAACCCAACACCCAACCCCAACCAACCAATTTTCCCCTGCAACCGCTGCAACCATGTCTGCCTGTCCTGCATTGGACTTGTCAGCCACAAACGAGCCTGCAGCTGACGTGGACTTTTACCCCTCCATAAATCTTCGTCCGCGAAGCCAAGCCAAAGAAGAAGAACCGGGAATAGTAGGCTTGAATTGCAAGCAGAGGCTGAATAGGCTGGGGCATTATTTTTCCTCGAGCAAAGGAGGCTGAGGGGTGAACGTATGGAGGTAAATAAATTCATGAGAGAAATCAAAGGTAGATGGTCATCCTCTCTTTTTCCAGAGTAGGAGAGTCTAAAGCTTGGACATTGATTTAGAGAGAGGGGGGAATGATTTAAAGTGGACCCGAAGGGCAACTTTTTCACGCAAAGGTTGGTGGGTGCATGGAACAAGCTGCCAGAGGAAGTGATAGAAGCACATATAATGAGAAATGAGAAATATAAAAAACATTTGGATAGGTCCATATAACCTTATAACAATTTACAGTATGGAAACAGGCCATATCGGCCCTTCTAGTCCGCACCGATTTACGTGGAACTCCACTAGTTCCACCTACCCACTCCCATGCCCATAACCCCCCCAACCCCCTCACATCCATGTACTCATCTAACCTCCTCTTAAATGACAGAATTGACCCTGCCACAACTACTTCTTCCGGTAGATCATTCCACTCAGCCTCCACTCTCTGAATGAAGAAGCATCCTCTTGTATTACTCCTAAAATTTTGCCCCCTAACCCTTAACTTATGACCCTTTGTTCCAATCTCCCCTACCCTGAGGGGAAAGAGCCTATTCACATCTACTCTATCTATTCCCTTCATAATTTTAAATACCTCTATCAAATTCCTCTCAACCTTCTACACTCCAGTGAATAAAGTCCCAATCTTTCTCCGTATTCAAGATACTGAAATCCAGATGGGAAAGGTTTAGAGCAGTGGTTCTCAACTTTTTTCTTTGCACTCACATACCACTTTAAGTATTCCCTCTGCCATAGGTGCTCTGTGATTAGTGAGGGATTGCTTAAGGTGATATGTGGGTTGAAAGAAAATGTTTGAAAACCACTGTTTTAATCGTACCTAATAGACCCATTATGTGCACGGTTTCATAAATTGAAAGGAAATGGGCCAAAAATTTTTCTCAAGCAAAATATTTCACTAACAATTGGGTCTAGAGCAGTGGTTCTCAACTTTCCCTTCCCACTCCCTTACTAATCATAGAGCACCAATTGCATAGGGATTACGTACAATGGTATATGAGTGGAAAGAAAAAAGTTGAGAACCATTGGTTTAGAGCATCATGGACCAAACACATGGCTCAGATAGGCAACTTGGTCAGGATCGACAAGGTATGCTGAAGGGGCAGTTTCCATGCTGTGCAATTCTCTGATTCTATGCCATAGGTGCTCTGTAGTTAATAAGGGATGACAAGGTGGCATGAGAAAAGATTGAGAACCATTGCTCAATACAGATGACACCAAGATTGGAGGTGTTGTGGACAGTGAAGAAGGCTTTCAAAGCCTCCAGAAGGATCTGGACCAGCTGGAAAACTGGGCTGCAAAATGGCAGATGGAATTTAATGTAGACAAGTGTGAGGTGTTGCACACTGTGCAGTGTGATAGAACAGAGAGATCTGGAAATACATATTCTGTAATTAATTCCCTAAAAGTATTTTCACCAGTCGATAGGTTGGTAAAGAGAGTTTTTGATACATTGGCCTTCATAAATCAAAGTATTGAGCATAGGAATAGGGATGTTATGGTAAATTTGTAAAAAACATTGGTGAGGCCAAATTTGGAGTATTGTGTGTAGTTTTGGTCACCTGACTACAGGAAATTCTCAATAAGATTGAAAGAGTGCCGTGAAGATTTACTAGGATGTCGCTGGGACTTCAAGAACTCAATAACGTGGAAAGATTAAACAAGTTAGGACTTTAATCCCTGGAATGTAGAAGAACAAGGGGAGATTTGACTGAGGTATACAAAATTATGATGGTTATAGTTAGAGTAAATGCAAACAGGCTTTTTCCACTAAGGTTAAGGAAAATAAAAACTAAAGGACATGGGTTAAGGATGAAAGGAGAAAAGTTTAAAAGAAATATTAAATTTATGCAGTAGTTAACAAGGCCGATAGCGCAACACCTTTACAGTGGCAGCGATCAGAATTGGGGTACGAATCCCACGCTGTCTGGAAGGAGTTTGTACATTCTCCCCATCTCTGTGTGGGTTTTCACCGGGGCCTCCGTTTTTTTTTTCCATGGTTCAAAATGTACCGGGAGTTGTAAGTTAATTGGGTGTAAATTGGGCGGCACAGACTCGTGGGGTGAAATTGTTACTGTGCTGTATTGTCTAAATTTTTTTTTTTGGAATTTTGGGAAATTTCTTTGCACAGAGAACGATGGGAGTGTGGAATGACCTGTTAGCTGAATCAATTTTGCAGGGTCGATTTTGCCGTGAGAAATATTTGGAAAGGTACGTGGATGGGAGGGGTATGGAAGGATATTGTCCGGGTGTAGGTCAGTGGGATGAGACAGAATAATAGTTTGGCACACACTAGAAGGACCGAAAGACCTGTTTCTGGGCTATAATATTCTCTGGTTCTAAGATCATTTGGAAAGCTACATTATTAGGTGTGACAGTAAACCAGTAATGGCTAATAATTAATGAATTAATATGTGGTTTTCGATAAATATATATCCAACATATCAGCCATTCAGATCAGAAAGAATTTTTTTTTAAACAAGGCAACCAAGAATCTCTACTATCCTCTGCCAAGAAGACTGTGGACACTGTCATTGAGTATATTTAAGAGAAAGGTTGATAGATGTTTGGATATTCAGGGAATAAAATCTTTTGGGTTGGTGAAGAGACCACAGCAGAATAGAAACAGGATGGAGAGTTGGGTGGAGATGTTGCAGATTGAATTCAATCTGGATATGTGTGAAGTGATGCATTTTGGGTAGGTCAAACTCGAATACAGAGTACATGGTTAATGGTAGGATACTTAACAGTGTGGAAGAACAGAGGGACATTGGGATCCAAATCCATAGATCTCTTAAGGTCGCTGCACAGGTTGATAGGATGGTTAAGAAGGCCTATGATATGCTGGGCTTCATTAATCGGGGAACTGAGTTCAGGATTCACGAGGTAATGTGGCAGCTCTAATAATCTCCAGTATGGCCACACTTAGAATATTGTGTTTAACAGGTCACCTTGTTACAGGAAAGATATGGAATCTATGGAGAGGGTGCAAGGGAAATTTACCAGGATGTTGCCTGGATGGAAAATATGTCTTAATTTCAGAGCAATGTCTTTTTTCTTTAGATTAAAGGAGAATGAGAGGTGACTTAATAGAGGTCTACAAAATTCTGAGAGGCATAGATAAGGTGGGTAGAAAGCACCTTTTTACCAGGGTAAGAACGTCAAACACCAGAGGACATCTGTACAAAATGAAGGGAGAAGTGCTTAGGGGAGACATCAGGGATAAGTATTTTTTACCCAGAGAGTGTGGATGCCTGCAATGCCTTGACAGGGGTGGAGGTGGAGGATGGAACAAGGGTGGCATTTAACAGACTCTTAGACAGGCACAGAAAGAAAGAAGAGAGGGTTATGAGGTGGGGGGGGGGGGTGTTCATTTTTTTGTAGGTGGGTCGGCACAACATTGTGGGACGAAAGACAGAAGGGCCTGTACTGTAGAGGAATATTCTATGTTCATATTAAGATATTTTTTTAAAATCATATGTTAATCTACTGCACATGGGCCAAATGACTTCACCTGCTCTTATTTTTTTAAGCTGCATGTTCACAGTCAAACTCCATATAGTTAAATGATGATTTGAAAAAAAAGATGGATGGTTTCATCTTGAGAGCAGATGTAGTGGAGACTAAAAAACACTGAGAAAAAGGATGGCATTTTTACAAAAGACATGGTGGGAAAAGGTAAAGTTGAGGTAGCTGTGGGTATCAGAGAGCATATTGTAAATGTCATTGGGTGGTTTGTCTCTTACGAGGGAGAAAATTGTCAGAAATAGTCCAAGAAAATTTGAGGGTGGGGTGGAAGTTGGTTGTGAAGGTGATAAAATTGGTTAGTTCTGCATGGGTGCAGGAGGTAACACCAATGCAGTCATCGATGTGCCTGTTAAAAAATGGTTGCAGGGCATTACCAGAGATGACTGAGAAGAAGGACAGTCCCATGTAGCCAATGAAGAGGCAGGCCCAAGCGAATGACCATGGCAGCAAAGCAGCTTCGATTTGCTGCGGCTATAAACCATGAGGAGTGTGAGGAGATTTGGAATGTCGCCAAAGACTCAAAAATTTCTACTGGTGCTCCGTGGAGAGCCTTCTGACTTGTTGCATCGCTGTCTGGTGTGGAGGTGGCAATGCATAGGGCAGGAAAGGACTACAGAGAGTTATGAACTCAGCCAGAGCCATCACGGCCACCAGTCTCCACTCCACTGAGGACATTTACAAGAGGCGGTGTCTTAAGAAAGCATCGTCTATCATCAAGGACCCCCACCCACCACCCAGGCCATGCCCTCTTCTCACGGCTACCATCAGGGAGGAGGTGCAGGGGCCTGCAGACAAGCATTCAACAGCACAAGGACAGCTTCTTCCCCACCGCCATCAGAATTCTGAATGGACAATGAACCACAGACACTACCTCACTTTCTTGCACTATTCATTCATTTTTGAAATGTGATTTAGACCAATATTTGCACTGCAATGCTGTCACAAAAAAAATAAGTTTTATGGCATGTTCATGACTATAAATTTTGATTCTGGTTCTAATGAGTCAGAAAGAAGTCAAAAGAGATGTTGTTCCAGGGTGAGAATGAGTCTGCCAGGTGGACGAGAGTGTTGGTAGAGAGTTTGGGCTGTCAGGCCTGTAGATTTCTATATTCTATGAACTGTTTGGACCATGGATGAAAAAAGAAGTAAAGGGATTTAAGATCTTCCTGATGGGCAATGGAAGTGTATAAAAATGGTGAAGATGAGGGCCTGTGGGGCAGGGAATCAATAGTTGGCAATATGGAGGGCATGTAAGGTACAGCATGTGGGAAGGGACTGGAAAAAAGGAGACGGTATTACATTGCAGCACAATATAGGCCCTTCAGCCCCCAATACTGTGCTGATCTATATAAACCTCTTTTTTTTAACTTTATTTATTCGTTCAAAAAACAAATAATATATGACATATGCAGCAATTAAACATGAACATGAACGTTCTCCACAACAATCTCATTCTTCCCTACCTCACACCTATAACCCTTTATTTTTTTTCTTGCACCCATGTGTCTATCTAAGAGTCTTTTGAATGTCCCTATTGTAGCAGCCTCCACCACCACCCCTGGCAATGCATTCCAGGCACCCACACCCCTCTATGATAAAAAGCTTATGGATTTGTAGCTCTATCGATCAACCACATCAACACATCTCACAGTTTGTTGGCCCAATTCCAAGGCAGGTACTGAGGGAGGAGTTTGAGTGTAACAGGTTTTATAGGGATTTCCAGGACAGAGGAATCACAGGTTCAGGAGGTGGGCCAGCTCATACAATATATACAACATGAACAATACAGTGGTTGCACCCAGGATTCAAGGTATGAGAATATAAGTAGGGAGAAACAAAAAGCCCACCAGAACAGATAGAAGCTCATAGTGTTGTGGTTGGGTCACATTCAGGTCAGAGGCTGTGTATGTGATGTGATCTATGCCAGTGGGGGAGGCAATGTCCTGGTGGTCAAGTGACGAGGTCAATGAGGGGTTTGATTGCTGCCGTCTTTCCTCTGCACGATCCAGGTCAGTTTGCATGACCACAGCAGCACCGCTTGTGACTGCAGATTTGATGACTAGGTTGGGATTGGTATGAAGTGAGTGGAGGCAGAGGGAGGTCGGAGTGGGTGAGGGGTGCAGAGGAGTCGAGGCAGTTGATATCACAAAGTTAACTAGAAATGAGAAGGTTAAGAGGGTAAAACATGCTAATTGTGGGAGTGGTACAGCAGAGAAATGGATTGGAGATCAATCTACAGGACCATAAGTGTGGCAGAGAGGATCACTGGAGTCTTCCTCGTCCCCATCGATGTGATCTACTGGGATCACTGTCTGAAGAGGGCCCGCAAAATCTGAAAGCTGAAAATCGTTCAGGACCCCTTCCACGCCACACTCAGCATCTTTCAGCTATTCCTGTTGGGAATATTAGAGCCAGCACCAGGTGGCTGAGAAACAACTGCTTTCCACGGGCAGTGAAAATGCTGAACGACCAAATGAACTACTTACACTAAATATCCAAGACTCTCATATTTACGAGATAATCTTTATTGATTTATTTGTAAATTATGAATACTTTAGACCAGTGGTTCTTTCCACTCACATACCACCTTAAGCAAACCCTTACTAATCACAGAGCAGCTACAGCATAGGGAATACTTAAAGTGGAAAGAAAAAGGTTGAGAACCACTCCTTCAGACAATAGGCCATTTCCGTTCACAAGTCCGTGCTACCCAATTAACCTACACCCTTCATATGTTTTGAAGGGTGGAAGGAAACCGGGGGAAACCCACATAGACACGGGGGAGAACGTACAAACTCTTTACAGACAGCGTGGGATTCAAGCCCCGGTCCTAATCGCTGGTGCCTTAAAGGCTTGGTGGCTAACCCCTATGCCACACATGTCAAACTCAGGCCCGCGGGCCAAATTTGGCCCGTGATATAATTATATTTGGCCCGCAAGATCATATCAAATATGTATTAGAGCTGGCCTGCTGGCCGCCGCGCCAGTATAGCGCATGCACAGCTAATACTACAAATCCCAGAATGCTTTGCAAATGCATTGGCGCCGGCCCGTCAGCCTGCCAATCGCCCCCACCTCCTCTCTTTACTTTTATTAGCATCTGCAACCTGTCGCCGAACTCACATGTAATAAACCCCTTACGAAAAATGGCCAAACCAAAGACAGAAAACAGGACCTTTCAAGACAGGTGGGAGGCAAACTCTGACCCCAGAGTTTGATGACCTTGCATCTAAGAAGAGATGCCAAGTATCTGGTTTAGACCCAGGTGCATCAGAGTAAATCACAGTGGAGCAAGCTAAGCTTGGATTCATATTTTCTTTGGTCAACTTTGGACTGTTCATAGTTGAAAGATTGGATTTTCATTAAAGCAAGTTGTTATTTTTTTGACCTGTTGGCTTGTGAAAAAAAATACATTTAAAAGGAGCTTAAAGGCTATAGAGAAATATTATTCATTGAATATTTTATTTCTCATTTGTTAATGCTTCTTCTGGAAAGAGTTTAACCCAAACTATTATTAAACATTTATTTTAAGAAGAAAAAGTTTAACATTACATATGTTGAAAGAAGAGAAAACATGCAGATGTTGAAAATGTTCAATAAATATTCAGTTTGGCCCACGACTTAGTCCAAGTTTTTAATTTTGGCCCTCTGTGAATTTGAGTTTGACACCCCTGCCCTACGCCAACCCCCTCTTGTCCTGCATGTGCACTGTTTGGCTGTAGGTGTGTCTCGTTGTGTCTCTGCATGGAGGACTGGAGAACGCTGTTCAGTGGGGTTGTTCCTGCGATCAGACGACAATAAACTTGACTTGGACCGCCAGCAGAGGGCGGTCCAGGGTATTTCTCCGACCACCCCCTCCCCTCCCCCCACCACCCCCACCCGTCTGCTAAACTTTTCCAGCGTTCTACGTGTAATTGGCTTGCACTGAGTTCGCGCCACTTTGCTAAAAACCTGTAACAGATGGAGTAACGATGAGTGCACAAAGCTGGTGGAGCAATTATGAGTCGAACGTGCTCTCTGATTGGGCTCCTTTCTCTCACTTCTTGAGCCACCAAATTCCTTTGAAAAATTCGGGGACACAATTTGAAAGGAGCTGGGAGGGAGCGAGTTGTGACAACGACTTCTGATCGGGACAAACGGGCGGGAGCGGGAAAGAGTTGCGCGAAAACTCCAAACGGCAACATGTGGAGAACAGGAAACTTCCCTTTGTTTTCGTTTGAAACAGAATGACATTTGGGTTTTTTTATAATTGCAATACAAAATTGTGCAACCATAAGGCCATGCAGGCGGCCACTCGGCCCACTGTTGGTAGCTCTCTGCTACCCCCCTTTGCAACTGATTTCTTCTTCCCCCCCCCACACCCCATTGGGTTTCTAGTTTTCCTTGATAGATACAAGTTATCAGTGGAAGAACAACTAGGAGGATTTTGATATTTAAATGGAAACACAACCATGCACTATTTCATCGCCAGTGCCCCGGGTTCTTCCCGTGTCTGCCGAAACCTACGGGGTTTCGAGGTGAACTTGTGCATTTGGAGGGCACAGGTTCATTTTTTAAAAAAAAGAAATGTATTGGTATTACAGGAGGGCAGCAGGGCTATTCAGGTGGGTGGGGTGGGTTTCATAGAGTGGGCTGGTCTGGATTCTTCTCCAAGTGAGGTAATTCTGCACACGATCCTGGATCCTGACTGTTGAAATGAGCTGGTTGTTCTAATCCCCTGGATCACTGGGTGGGGGGGGGGGGGAGGAGGGAGAAGGAGGGGGAGAGAAGGGAGGGAAAAGGGGGGGTGAGAGGAGGGGGGAGGAGAGGGAGTGAGAAGGGAGGGGGAGTGAGAAGGGAGGGGGAGTGAGAAGGGAGGGGGAGTGAGAAGGGAGGGGGAGTGAGAAGGGAGGGGGAGTGAGAAGGGAGGGGGAGTGAGAAGGGAGGGGGAGTGAGAAGGGAGGGGGAGTGAGAAGGGAGGGGGAGTGAGAAGGGAGGGGGAGTGAGAAGGGAGGGGGAGTGAGAAGGGAGGGGGAGTGAGAAGGGAGGGGGAGTGAGAAGGGAGGGGGAGTGAGAAGGGAGGGGGAGTGAGAAGGGAGGGGGAGTGAGAAGGGAGGGGGAGTGAGAAGGGAGGGGGAGTGAGAAGGGAGGGGGAGTGAGAAGGGAGGGGGAGTGAGAAGGGAGGGGGAGTGAGAAGGGAGGGGGAGTGAGAAGGGAGGGGGAGTGAGAAGGGAGGGGGAGTGAGAAGGGAGGGGGAGTGAGAAGGGAGGGGGAGAAGGGGGAGTGAGAGGGGAGAAGGGGGAGTGAGAGGGGAGGGGGGGAGTGAGGGGGAGGGGGGTGTGAGGGGGAGGGGGGGAGTGAGGGGGAGGGGGGGAGTGAGGGGGAGGGGGGGGTGAGGGGGAGGGGGGGAGTGAGGGGGAGAAGGGGGAGTGAGAAGGGAGGGGGAGAAGGGGGAGTGAGAAGGAAGGGGGAGGGGGAGTGAGGGGGAGAGTGAGAAGGGGGGTGAGAGGACGGGGGGGGGGGGGGAGAGTGAGAGCGTGGCTGTCAAGCTTGGCTTCCAACCGAGCCAGCACAAAGCCCCGTTTGTGGCTGTTGATTCGTAAACCAGTGAGAGGAGAGTCTCGGATCGTTCAGAACGAGACGCTCCAAGTGCCGATCCGCATCCCTTCAGCAAGGTAAGAGACCTTTAAACCGCGTATTTATTTTACTTCCATCTAACTGTACCTCGTATCGCAAATGCAGTTTCGGAGGGCGTGAGGTGAGGGAAATACAATTCACAACAACACCTCTTGGCAACTGAATTAAAATGAATATTGCCCCTGCCATGTTTAAAATTGTATCATTTGAGATCGTCTGAATGTTAAAAGCAAGCCTCGAGCTGGGAATGTATCTCTTTTCTTCAATGTTCCCTAAATCTGCTGAGTCTTTTTTTTCCATTTCCCACAATCTGATGGATTTATCAAAATGTACAGATTTTGAGGTGAATTTGGTTGCAGAGCTGATTGAGGTTGACCCATTGAGTCTGCTCTCTAGTAATGGTGTGGAGTTCAACAGATAAAACCTTGCAAGGGTGGGAGGCTTAATGCAGGAATAATGTTGGGGGGGGGATCGTTAAATGTGCAGGAAAGCAGAGAAGGGGAAGGAAGATTTCCCTATTTCGTTTTCTTTGAGATTGGGAAATCCATGACTCGTTTCATTGCTTTGTGCCTGCGGCAGCACATGTCGAAGAAGGACTTTTGTCTTGCCTTGCAGACTGCGTGAAGAATGAAGAGATTAATTGGGCTCATGCTTCTGGGCGTCTTGCTTGCTGCTCAAGCCGTGCCCTCCAACCGAACGTCCTGCTACAAAAAGATGCTGAGGGGTCGAAGCTGCCATAATATTCTCCAAGGGACTGATCGCCTGCGACCCATTGATCAGGGTCTGGTGGATCACTTTTGGGACGGGGACCGCTGCGAGGTCGTCTGCTACTGCAGTTTTCGAGAGTTGCTCTGCTGTCCCAAGTAAGTCCGTCAGTTCAGCGCTTGCCCTGCCTTATCCTGTGGGAGAGTGCACCGACTTGTGGGGGCCAGCACACTTCCAGGAGCCGTTTAAAACAAGCACCACCAAAAAAAAGCACAGAATTTAACATGTATAAAGTTCACCAGGCTTTGGTGCTTGAAAGGTCAATGGTTACCATTCAGGAAGGCTCTTGTTCCAATCCACACCTCCCGTGTTTCCTTATGACTTAATTATTTCTACTAAATTGGTTTATCCATTTTGTTTGTCTCTGACATTCTCAGTCATGGTACTCTTATCACTTATCTTCCTGTCACTGGCCTGTTTCAGAATAAATCACTGTCCCTGTGGTTCCTCCAACCTCATCCTGTCTAACTTCTCCTATCTGCTCTCCTTTTTCCCCCATGTGTGCTTTACAATTAGCAGTGTAACCTTGGGGATGAAAGTATTTTCTCTCTTTGTATTTGGAGGCAGCAAATTCTACACATACTATAATCAGCCAACTTTTCTACATACCGTGGCTGTTACTTAATTGCATTAGTATTTCCCTTAAACAGTATAATTGAAGTAAAGAGTAAATTGTTACATCATAATGGATTAATGAATACATAATGAATAGTACATAGGCATATTTTCCATGATTACAACCCCTTGGTTCCAACAGGGCCTGGTTTTTGCTTTTCCCACCTAGACGGCTGACCAAGCTAGCACTATCCAAGGACTAAACCATTTAATTTCTCGTTATGATGTACCAGAGGGAATTCAGTCTGATAATGGCTTGCACTTCTCCGGGAAGGCAATCTGTGATTGGGCAACTGACAACAGTATCTTATGGGTCCACCATATTCCTTATTGCCCACAGGCTGCCAGGTTAGTTGAACGAATGAACGGCTTGCTGAAGGATCAAATTCGTTTGTTAACACCACTGGGGACCCTGAAGGGGTGGTGCCATGTGCTGCAGCAGGCAGTCGACAATTTGAATCATCACCCTTTGAAGGGAGGTACACCTTTCCGCCGACTTCTTCACGCTTCTGAACTACAGCCTATTCCAGAGGGAAAACGGTCATTGCCCCCCATTCCCGAACCAGAGAATGCTGGATGAAAGTTATGGGTGGCACCATCAGGTAGTGGCCCTCCTGTAAAAGGGGAAATAGTGGCACCTGCCCAGGGTAACACTCGGTGGGTAGTTATTGAGGGACAGGATGATTTAATATGTTTAAATACTGAACGCTTACAGCATCATGAGTGACATATGTCAGGCTTCTTTGTTCCAGATCCTCCGTCTTGTTCTCCTGCTGATCTGGCTTAACAGCTGCTTTGATGCCAGCAATTGGATTTGTAATGTCGAGGACATTCCGAGGGAGTTGCCCGTGGGGGACACGGCCCGATGTATCCACTAATATATCTGATATTATTCAGCATGTTTCAAAATCTGTTCGTGAGCTTCAGCATCTGGGTATTGTGGCCCACAAGGATAGTTTGAATCCTTTTTCATGGTTAAATGGTACATTTGGGGGATTGGGCCACAATATTCTCCGTCGGTTGCTCGCATTATTGTTTATTTTTGTGCTTATTATAGTTTTAGTTTCTCTTTTTCACTCCTTCTGTACTCAAATGCTTGTTGGGTCTCGTAAGTGACAGGCTGCGACCAAGGGGTGGAATGTAATGGAGGATTTAAACCTCCGTTAGTCCTGCTGACTGTACCAATTGTCCTCGGTAAACTTGTACCTCTCACTTTGTTCATTTTAGATTGGTCACAGTGTTTGAGCTACCGAAAGTAAACAGAGACACACACCGAGAGCACTTCAGTTTATACAAATCTTTATTACTAAATCTAAAGCTGATTTCAAACTACAATATGCAAGCCCTTCCCAATTATACTTATCAACGCCTGGACTGGTCCCAACTGCCAAAGCGTGGCGACGACTGCACACTTGTAGTAGGTTGTCTGGGCGCCGGGAGCAGCTTCTCCACCTCCCCCGACCGGGACGTTGGTTGGACTCTAGAAGTTCTTCTTCTTGCTGAGGGATGTTTCCACCCCTCAGAGAGAGTCTCAAACTTCAGCAGTGGGACCATGGCTTATATTACTCAAAATTTGTTTACTCATAGCCCATCGCCTTGAATAAATGGTGTACTTATCTTCAAGGTCTCCTGACAGTCTGCGACCAACAAAAGACAACTGCATCTCTGGGCCTCATGGTGTAAATTAGATTATGCATACATTATTCTCAAAGTAGGTTACTGATACTCAGCCCTGCATAAGCAAAAGCATGGCTTAAATCCTCCATTACAAAAGTGTTTGTATGTGACCTACACTAACAAACCCTTCAAATCAATTTATCTCCCAGAAACATATCTATCTATATTCTGTCAAACCACAGACACAAATTCAGGCCCCGGCCGCCCATCCAAGCTCCCAACACCCCGACCGTGGACCTACCACCCGGTCCTGGACACATGAAGTCTTGACCGTGATCTTGCCACCCAGTCCAGGTCGCCTGCCCATCTGAGATGCTGAAGCCCCGAGTGACACAAGTACTTACTGCAGTCAAAAGTAGTTGACTACTTTTGAGCAGTTTAAAAACAAATGAGCAGTTTAAAAACTACACACATGAATAAATATTACATACATGTATTTCTTAATGTTTATATCATTTTTTTACAGCATGTGCATGTAAGAGTAAAACTGTGTGTAATATTTTTTTAATGTCTTGCAGCTCTCAAACATCTGAAGTTTGTTTTGGGTTAAGCAAGTTTGGCCACCCATGTTATATAATTGACAGCTAATTAGATAGTTTTGAAACATAGTCACCTTTGCAACACAGCAGTCAGTGTCCACAATGAGAAGACTTATATGGGTGGCACGGTTAGCGCAGCCCTGTTACAGCGCCAACAATTGGGGCCAGGGTTCGACTCACACACTGCCTGTAAGGAATTTGTATGCACTCCCTGTTTCTGCGTGGGTTTTCCCTGGGGGTTCCAGTTTCCTCCCACCCTTCATAATTCACCACGATGAAGAAGTGAATGGATGGGTAAGTAAGTTGGCGGATGATGCATTTTGGAAGGTCAACCAGAAGCCTGAGCGCAGGAGTAATAGCCAGATACTTAACAGTGTGGAGGAACAGAGGGACCAAGGGGTCCAAATCCATGCGTCTCTTAAGCTTGCTGTGCAGGTTGATAGGATTGCTAAGGAGGCCACTGGGATGCTGGGCTTCAATATTGAGGGAATAGTGTTCAAGAATTGAGAGGTCATGTTGCAACTACAAATTTCTGGTGAGAACACATTGTCTTGTGTTCAGTTCTGGTCACTTCACTATAGGAAGGATGTGAAAGCTATGGAGAGGGTGCAGAGGAGATTTACCAGGATATTGCCTGGATTGGAAAATAAGTCTTAAGAGGCAAGGTTAGCAGAGCTGGGACTTTTCTCTTTGGCGCAAAGAAGGATGAGAGGAGGGTTTAATAGAGGTCTACAAGGTTCTAAAGGCATAGATAAGGTAGACAGCCAAGCACCTTTTCCCAGGGCAGGAATAGCAAATAGCAGAGGTCACCTGTACAAAAGGGAGGAAAGTTTAGGGGAGACATCAGAGGTAAGTTTTTTTTTACACAGAGATTTGTGGGTGCCTGGAATGCATTGCCAGGGCTGAAACATTAGCAACATTTAAGAGACTTTTAGACAAACACATGGATGAAAAAAATATATAGAGGGGTATGAGGAATTAGGTATTTTTGGTAAGAATATATTACCCCCTCCATAATTCTTCGTCCGCGAAGCCAAGCCAAAGAAGAGAGATATAGGTCGGCACAACATCGAGGGCCAGAGGGCCTGTAATGGTCTATGAAGAAAATGAATGCTCATGGTCTATTTTCCAGGTAGACGATTCTAGAGCGAGAGGTCATCAATTTAACGTGAGAAGGGGGAGGTTTAAGAGGGACCTGAGGGACAACGTTTTCAATTGGAAAGTAGTCCACACCTGGCACAAGCTGCCAGTGGAAACAATAGAAGCAGGTATAATTATGGCATTCATGACACGTTTGGACACATACCTGTACGAGGATGGGAAGGGCTTTGAAGGATAGGGACCAAATATAGACAAATGGGACAAGGTATGATTCTAACTTGGTTGGAATGGATGAGTTGGGCCAAAGGGCTTACTCAGTGCTGTGTGACTGATTCTAATGGATGCAGAAATCAATTGTTAGTTTTATATCTAAAATTGCTAGATTACACTGGACAATCATTTTTTTTTTTCTAAATGGTTTGCTTCCTAGAAAAAAAATTAGGATTATGAAAGACAACTTCAGGTTGAACACAAAGATAATTTGAGATTTGCTGTATCACATAGGAAGTTGGAGAAACATTTAACTTCTATTGGATTTTGCATGTTAAATTGCATAACTTTGCTGAAACATTGCATTAGTTCCACTGACCTAAAAAGGTTTTGCAACTGATTTTCATTTATACTCCACATCTCGTGTCAGTGTCCAACGATAGTTGGCCAGCACTGATGGATTCCAGTTGCTTCTCCATGGTCGCAATGTCCTGGTAAAAACCTTTCGCCATGTTTGTCATTGACTGAACCAAGATCAGCAGGGAAGACGTCCAAGTGCGAATGTTGAAATTGAATTTTCAATTACGTGTGCACTTCATGGTTTGGAAGATTGACGGGAAATCACAAAAATAGGTTATATCTAAAAAAAATGGTACATGATAGGAAATTTTTAAGGTGATTTTTCATGATCAGTAGCTCAAAATCCATGAAATAAGGGCAAATGATTCAGGAAGCAAAATTTTTGTTGTCCGGTGTTAAAGGATAATTGTGGAAAGGAAGTTGGGTTACAGCCATGCGTTGATTGAATAGTAACACATCTAAAGGGGTAAATGGCTTCCTGCTGTTCCTATGTTTAGGGTGGCTTTGTTTGTTCACATAAAGACACGGGGTTGCATTCTGCAGTCAATAGAAAAAGAGCAACGATCATCTTTCGTCACCCTTGTGGCTGGCCAAGGACTTTTAATTGGCTTTTGAGTGGCATTCTGTGGTTCCTAGGCAATGTTTTTTAGAGAGGACTGATCTGTGTGCCTGCTCACTAATGAGCTTGAAGAAGCCTCCATACAATGCTTCAACTCTTAACTAGGAATTGTTGTGATGAATATTTAATCAATGGTAACATAATTTACCATAAAGAAGAAAAATAGAATAAATAATGATAGGGGAAAAAAAGATGGAAATAAATATGAAAGGAAAGACAAGTACAGGCTGACTACGCCTGAGATGCCTGATCTCAGAAACTAAGAAGGCTCAGGCCTGGTCAGTACTTCATGGGGAGACCACCTTGGAACACCAGGTGCTGTAGGTTTCTGTGAGGGGCGCTGGACAGTGTGGCGACTCTCTGCCTTATGGTGGACAAAAGTTAAAGAATTTCATGTATGTTACATTCTCAATGTAGTGTTACGTGACAATAGTGGAACCTTTACCTTTTACATAGAACTGTAGGGAAATACTAGGCAGGTTATTATGTCGGCACAACACTGTGAGCCGAAGGGCCAGTCACGTGCTCTGGATTTCTACGTTCTATGAAATTGTTTTCAGGATTTTAAATGATTGACAGATAATATTCTTAAAATTCACTTGCATTTTGAATAAAGAGAAGTATTACATCACACGATGAGGCTCTTCTGCCCTTGCCTGTGCTGGCAGATGGGATAAAGGTAAATATGACAATGTTTTATAACTATATTAAAGGCAAAAGGATTACCAGGTGCACTCCTAAACCAGAATTCACAAAAGAAATTGTCCATGCTGGTCCTTTGAATTTCGTCGCATCGCTTCCAGTCTCTGTCTTTTCCCTACATCTTTCCAAATGACTGTCACTCAAGAGCTCACTTTCAGAAGCACTCAATAATTCTGTTTGCACCACCTCTACAGGCAGTGAGTTTTAGATTTATAGCTATTCTCCTTGTAATCACTATGCATAGTTGTTCCCTGGTACTTGTTCCCTTGTTAGTGGAACTGCTCAGTTTTATGTACACAGTATAGACTTGCCGTGACCTTAATTTTTAATTTTAATTTAGACGTGCAGCCTGGTAACAGGCCATTTCGGCCCATGCGTCCGTGCCACCCAATTTTCACCCAATTCAACTATACCCCTGGTATGTTTCGAATGGTGGGAGGAAACCAGAGCCCCCAGGGAAAACCCAGGCAGACACCGGGAAAACGCACAAATTCCTCACGGACAGCACGGGTTTCGAACCCCGGTCCCGATCGTTGACGCTGTAAAGGCATTGCGCTAAATGCTACACCAGCCGTGCTGCTCAACCTTGTCCACCTCTTTTGAACATTCACAAGCTGTGAGATACCTCACACTAGAAATGGAGACCCTTCAGCCCATTGAGTCTGTGTTGGGTCTTGAAGTAATCCCATCAATCCCATTCCCTCACTTATTTCCTTGTAATCTTTCACACATGCACATTGGCTCCTCCTTTCTGCACCCCGAGCAAATTACAGTAGCAATTAACCTACCAACTAGTGTGATTGTGGGATTGGGGCGAGACTGAGGTATCCAGAGGAAACCCACGTAGTCACATCACATACAAACAACACGAGATTAGAATCAAATCCAAGTCACTAGAGGTATAAGACTGCATCGTTTGGTGCCCAGTGCAGTCTGATTCACCTCTATCAAGTCTTAACAATTAAACCAGTGTAGAGCGTGTCAAAAGAATCAAAGACTTGTTGATCCGAGCCAAGGCTTTTATTAACAAAAGACTGGAGCGTATCACATGTAGGCCAACCAGTCCAGAATGATCTGGGTCCGGCTAAGAGGAACCCTTTAAGACCTGCCAGTAGGTGTGGCTATGCTCTCAGCCAATCACCATCATCCTATACTACAATATAAAGATTAATTTATCAGTGAATCGGTACTATCACAACCAGTTGTAACTGTTCCCTGTGTGTTTTGTCAGTAACTGCCAGAACTTTCATATGGATTTAAGTACTTTGGCTTGGCTTCGCGGACAAAGATTTACGGAGGGGTATGTCCACGTCTGCTGCAGGCTCGTTGGTGACTGAAATGTCCGATGTGGGACAGGCAGGCACGGTTGCAAGGGAAAATTGGTGGGTTGGATGTTGGGTTTTTCCTCCTTTGTCTTTTGTCAGTGAAGTGGGCTCTGTGGTCTTCTTCAAAGGAGGTTGCTGCCCGCCGAACTGTGAAGCGCCAAGATGCACGGTTTGAGGCGAGATCAGCCCACTGGCGGTGGTCAATGGGGCAGGCACCAAGAGATTTCTTTAAGCAGTCCTTGTACCTCTTCTTTGGTGCACCTCTGTCTAGGTGGCCAGTGGAGAGCTCGCCATAGAACACGATCTTGGGTAGGCGATGGTCCTCCATTCTGGAGACGTGACCCACCCAGCACAGTTGGGTCTTCAGCAGCGTGGATTCGATGCTTGAGGACTCTGCCAGCTCGAGTACTTCGATGTTGGTGATGAAGTCACTCCAATGAATGTTGAGGATGGAGCGGAGACAGCGCTGATGGAAGCGTTCTAGGAGCCGTAGGTGATGCCGGTAGAGGACCCATGATTCAGAGCTGAACGGTTAGTTGGGTAATGGTGAGGTGAAGATTGTGGATAGGACATTCTGTTATCACCTTCGAGCTTTCAATGCTAGGTTTTTGTTAACAGAGTGGTGAGTGTGTGGAATGTACTGCCAGGGGTGGTGCTGGAGACTGATACAAGCACATTTAAAAGACTATTAGATAGGCACATGGATGTGTGTAAAAAATTTAAAAAAATAGGGTTCTGGACTGAGGGAAGGATTAGATTGATAGTGGAGTAGGTTTACATTGTTTGGCACAACATTGTGGGTCAAGTGGACTGTACTGTTCTATCAGGTCTGGTGGCTAAGAAGGGAAGGGAGGAGAAGAGGTGAGCTGCAGTGATGGGGATTCCATAGTTAGGGGGACAGATAAGAGGTTCTGTAGAAGAGATCAAGTATCGCAGATGGTGATACTTGCTGGTGCCAGGGTCCGAGTTATCTCAGATCGAATTCATGGCATTCTCAGGAGGGAGAGTGAGCAGCCAGATGTTGTGGTCATTGTAGGGACCAATGACATGGGTAAGAAGAGTGAGGAGGCCCTGCAGGGAGTGTTCAAGGAGTTAGGTGCTAGGTTGAAGGAAAGGACTTCCAGGGTTGTGAGCTAAGGATTGCTACCTGTACCACGTACTAGTGAGGCTAGAAATAGGCGGTTTATGCAACTCAACACGTGGCTGAAGACAATGGTGCAGGATGGAGGGCGTCAGGTTTCTAGATCATTGGGCTCTCTTCCAGAGAAGGTGGGACCTATTCCAATGGGACGGCTTGTATCTGAACTAGAGGGGAACTAATAATCTTGTGGAAAAGTTTGTTAGTGTTGCTCCAGTGAGATTAAACTGGATTTGCGGGGAATCTGAACCAGAATGGCAGACCAGATAGAGGAGTGGAGGAGAGAAAAGATGATGTGAAAAATTGCATGCACCATTAGAAATCAAGCATGTGGTGGAAATGTTCTCGGCTCCATCTATTTCAATACTTAGTAGCAAAGGCAGGTGAGCTTAGAGCGTGGATTGGCTCATGGAATTATGACAAGCCTCGTTAAATGATAAGGGAAGCTGCTCATCTTTAAATGTTTAACAGACATTTTTTTAGATATTTACAAGTTAGACATTTTCTCAGTCCAAGCTTTCTGATTTTCCTCAAATCTCAAATACTAATATTCTTGATGTATTTTTTAACTTACCTGTATTTTTCACGGTGGATTAATGACCTATATTTTTAATGATTTATTGGATTTAAGATCAGCCTCTATGGCTGGGATTAAGAATGATTGGGAATGAGATTTGAACACATTTTTAGATGAAGATTGGTATTCTACTCTCGGCTTGATTAATGATTCTTCACTTTGTGCAAGAAATTGCTTATTTAAGGTGGTACTTAGAACACATATGTCCAAACTTAAATGATCTCATTATGTGAGAAGTGTAACATTTTTGAAGCTTCACTGAGCCATATGTTTTGGCAGTGCCCAAATTTAGAGAGATTTTGGAAAGACATTTTCCAAACTTTATCAATGATCTTTAAGATTGATATAGAACCTTGTCCATTAATTCCTTTGTTTTGGTTTTTCACGTGAGCCAGATATACTACTGCCTGCATCTCAGGAGAAAGTTTTAGCCTTTACCATGCTGATAGCCAGACGAGCAATTTTATTGAAATGGAAAGATGACTCTTCACCTACACATACACTGTGTAATGTCCTATTTAAGCTCAGAGAAAATTCGATACAACATTGAAGATAGAAAGTTTCAATTTGTAAAGATGTGGGGCCCATTCACACTATCATGACTGGAAGAATTAACAATTTTGAATGTTCCAGAGATTTTCTGTCCAATGTCTGGAGGTCGCCAGATTCACAATTTCCTTTTTTTTAAATAAGGTAACCTTGATTAGAGGGAGGGGGTAGATTACATTTAGTTTTTAGGTTTTTTGTTGTTCCTTCTTTTTATTAGTTTTCATTTAGCTTAACTTGGCAAATATGTATTCGACATGGTTATTATAGATTGATTAATTATTTGTTTCTCATGTGGTTCAAGGAACTGTCGACGTAGTTCCATCAATTTTTTCTTTTTTTTTGTACTTGTTTGTATATGAGATGACTCGTTATGTGATTCCTTAAAAATTTTTATGCAAGTTTATATGTTAACCTCAATAAAACTATTTTAAAAATAAAAGAGAGAGCAGAGAAGACTTACTAAGATGTTGCCAGGTCTTCAGGAGTTGAGTTACAGGGAAAGATTAAACAGGTTAGGACTTTATTCCTTGGACTGTAGAAGAATGAGGGGAGATTTGATAGAGGTTTATAAGATTATGAGAGGTTCCTGTTAGGTTAAAAGGAGGGGAAAAAGGTTTGAGAGAGCCGTGGTTTTCAAGGAATATTGGAAACTTGGTTCGAAGAAAAAGGGAGGCGTACATTAGATATAAGAAGCATGGAGTTAAGGAGATGTTTGAAAGATACATTGAATGTAAGAGGAATCTTAAGAGAGGAATTAGGAAAGCTAAAAGGAGGTACGAGAAAACTATGGCAAGCAGGGTGAAAACTAATCCAAAAGAGTTCTACAAATATGTTAATGGTAAGAGGAAAGCTAGAGACAAAATTGGTCCCTTAGAAAATCAGAGCGGAAAACTGTGTGTGGAGCCTAGAGAAATGGGGGAGATATTGAACAGTTTCTTTTCTTCGGTATTCACTAAGGAGAAGGATATTGGGAGATGTGAGATAAAAAAAAGCAAATTGGGTAAATATGGGGAATATAGAGATTACAAAAGGTGTAGTTTTAAGGCTTTTGAAGAATATAAAGGTGGTTAAGTCTCCGGGACCAGACGGGATCTTCCCCAGGACATTGAGAGAAGTGAAGGAGAAAATAGCAGAGGCTCTGGCGGTAATTTTCCAAATGTCATTAGATATGGGGATAGTGCCGGAGGATTGGCGCATTGCGCATGTGGTTCCGTTATTTAAAAAGGGTTCAAGGAGGAAGCCTGGCAACTATCGGCCTGTAAGTTTGACGTCTGTGGTAGGTAAATTAATGGAGAAAATTCTTAGAGATAGTACTTATAAACATCTGGAAAGACAGGGTCTGATCAGGAGCACTCAACTTGGATTTGTGGGAGGAAGGTCATGTTTGACCAATCTGATTGAATTTTTTGAAGAGGTGACTAGGAATGTGGATGAGGGTAGCGCAGTGGATGTTGTCTATATGGACTTCAGTAAGGCCTTCGATAAGGTACCACATGGAAGGTTAGTTAGGAAGGTGCAGTCTTTAGGTATAAATTTTAAGATAGTCAAATGGATTGAACATTGGCTGAAAGGGAGAGGCCAGAGAGTGGTAGTGGATAATTGTCTGTCAGGTTGGAGGCCGGTGACCAGTGGTGTGCCTCAAGGATCTGTATTGGGCCCATTGTTGTTCGTTATATACATTAATGATCTAGATGATGGGGTGGTGAGTTGGATTAGTAAATATGCAGACGATACTAAGATAGGTGGAATAGTGGATAATGAAGAAGGTTTTCAAGGATTGCAGAGGGATTTGGGCTGCTTAGAAAAGTGGGCTGAAAAATGGCAGATGGAATTTAATGCTGATAAGTGTGAGGTGCTTCATTTGGGTAAGAAGAATCAGAATAGGACATACGTGGTAAATGGGAGAGCATTGATGAATACAGAAGAGCAGAAAGATTTAGGAGTAACGGTACATCGTTCCCTGAAGGTAGAAACTCACGTGAATAGGGTGGTGAAGAAGGCTTTTAGTATGCTGGCCTTTATCAATCATTGCATGGAATAGAGGAGTTGGGAGGTGATGTTGAGATTGTATAAGACGTTGGTGCGGCCTAATTTGGAGTTCTGTGTGCAGTTCTGGTCGCCTAATTATAGGAAGGATATAAACAGAGTGGAGAGAGTGCAGAGAAGGTTTACCAGAATGTTACCTGGGTTTAAGCATCTAGAGTATAGGGAGAGATTGGACAGATTAGGTCTTTATTCTTTGGAGCGTAGAAGGTTGAGAGGGGATTTGATAGAAGTATTTAAGATTATGAAAGGGATAGACAGAGTGGATGTGGATAGACTATTTCCGTTAAGAGGAGAAAAGATTAAAACAAGAGGACATGAGTTAATTCTTAAGGGGCAGAGGTTTAGAGGTAACATGAGGGGGAACTTCTTTACTCAGAGAGTGGTAACCGAGTGGAATGAGCTTCCGGGAGAAATAGTGGCGGCGGAGTCAATTGTATTATTGAAGAAAAGGTTGGACAGGTATATGGATGAGAAGAAGATGGAGGGTTATGGGCATTGTGCAGGGAGGTGGGACTAGAAAGGGGTGTTTGGTTCGGTGCGGACTAGAAGGGCCTAATGGCCTGTTTCCGTGCTGTAATTGTTATGTTATGTTATGTTAGACAGAGTGGATGCGAGTAGGCTTTTTACACTTAGATTGGGGGAGATAAATGCAAGAGATCATAGTTTTAAGCTGAAAGCGGAAAGGTTTAGGAGTTCTTCCCGCAGAGAGTGGTGGGAGTGTGGAATGAGCTGCCTTTTGATGTTGTGAATGCGGCCTCAAACTTGTCTTTTAAGAATAAATTGGATAGATACATGGATGGGAGAGGTGACTGGGAGCAGGTCAATGGGACTAAGAGAATAATAGTCAGCACAGACTAGAAGGGCCAAATGGCTGGTTTTCAGTGCTGCAGCATTCTATGTTTCTCATTCAAAATAAGACAGTGTCTTGCAGTGTCCTTATGCCACAGAGTGCTCATCTTTAAACTCCTGTACCTTTTTCCCAATGGTAGCAGAGTGAAGAGGGCATGGCCTGGGTGATGGGGGTCCTTGAAGATAGAGGCTGCTTTTATTTTGAATATTTAATTTTAATTTTTCCAAGACTCATATGGAACATGATTACATATATCATATAAATGGTATTTTAAAATTGGTCTCATACGATTGACTAAATCTCACCACCCCCCAAATCTGCTAACATTAAAAAAAATTATCCAAAAAAAGAATGCCTCATTAGTCCATATTCAATCTCAACTCTATTAACCTAACTATTATTATTTTTGGGGAAGTTAATTATATCCTTAACCCAGTATGATTCAAATAAGGTTTTTAACAAACAGGTCATATTTCTTTCTTTCTAAGATTATGTTATTGCTTCCAGGGGGCACTACTTTACATGTCCGTATTCCAGTGAGTAATAACTGGGGGGGGTAGTTAGATTCCATGTATCAGTTCCTGGCTCCTACTGGTGCGATCTTCACGAACTGTGTTTGATATTTTGATAGTTTTCTCCCAATAACTGTAAGATTGCTCAATAAATACAGTTCTGGTTCCAATGGAAAATCCACTCCAATCATTTTTGTCAAAATCTCTGCCCAGTCATGCCAAAAGGATCCTACTTTTAACGCATAGCCAATTTGAATGTGTAAATGTTCCAACCTCTACACCACACCTAAATCACAAGTCCGGAATTTCAGATTTTAAACCGTGTAATTTTTGTGGTGAAAGTTAAGATTGGTGCATAAAATTGTAGCGTACCAATCTATATCTGACATGAATGAATGATGTCATTATCAGAGCACAATTTTGACCAATGTCGTTCTTGAATCCTTTTCCACAAATCCATCCCCCACCTTTCCCTCGATCTGCGCAGCCTGGTTTGGGGGTATTGCTCTGCAACAGGAAATCCATCTCCGATATAAATTGATTTGTGATCATCTTTCGAAGAAGAGTCTCCATGACATTAAACGTTGGCAGGGTCATGGCTGGTCCTAAACTACCTCTTTTTAAAAAATATATCTTAATTGAAGAAAGTTCTATTTGACAAATCCTATCTCGGCCGATAACCAACAATAAAATTAAAGGTGCTTGGGAATTGGAATTCCGGATGATGAATTTTTCAACTAGTTCATACTTCCATCAGTTTGTGCCCATGATTCCTTGATTCAATTTAAGGTGGTACATCGGTCACATATGTCTAGAGATAAGTTGGCCCGTATTTTTCCCCATGTAAACTCTACTTGTGGTAGGTGCAAAGTTGAGGGAGCCACTCTAACCCACATGTTCTGGTCATGTTCAAAACTAGATAATTTCTGGAAAGGTGTCTTTGAATCTCTAACAAAAGTTCTAGGATTAGAAATACAACTAAATTTATTAACAGCTATTTTTGAAATCATAATCAGTGGAGAGGGGGCCTGGGCCTGTCTCTGCACAGCGAATAATTGCCTTTCAACATTATTGGCTAGAAAAGCCATATTTACTTGAATGGAAGGATCCGAACCCACCTACTCTACTTTGTGGCTCTCTGCTGTCACGTCATTTTTAAGTTTGGAGAAAATTAGAAGTCGGACATTTGATACATCTTTTAAATTCGAAGAGGTTTGGTGACCATTTATTCAATATTTCCATATAGTTTAAGAATCATCATTTTATACTGGATTCTCTTCTGATTCCTTATGGTAACTTTGGTTTTAACCAGGAAATGCTTTGTTTTCCTACTTTACTCACAGAATGGACTGCCCAGTCTCTCTTTCTTTCATTTATTTTTCTAAAAAAAATTAGTTGAGATTTTGCAATAAAAATTAAATCTTTTCTATTTTTTTTTCTTTTGCTTTTACAAGAGGAGAAGAAATTTATGGATAATATATATTTGTTAAATATACACTTGAAAATACATGTATGTGCAGAATGGAATGTTCTTCCGAATGAGATAATTGCGGCAGGGTCCCTTCTGTCATTTAAGAAAAGGTTGGATGTGTACAAGGACTGCCTAAAGAAAGCTCTTGGTGCCTCCCACATTGACCACCGCCAGTGGGCTGATCTCGCCTCAAACCGTGCATCTTGGCGCCTCACAGTTCGGCGGGTAGCAACCTCCTTTGAAGAAGACCGCAGAGCCCACCTCACTGTCAAAAGACAAAGGAGGAAAAACCCAACACCCAACCCCAACCAACCAATTTTCCCTTGCAACCGTGTCTGCCTGTCCCGCATTGGACTTGTCAGCCACAAACGAGCCTGCAGCTGACGTGGACATTACCCCTCCATAAATCTTCGTCCGCGAAGCCAAAGAAAAGAAAGAAAGGATGTGTACATGGAGGTGAGGGGGTTGGAGGGATATTGGTGGAGAGCGAGTGGATTGAGCTAGTGGAGTTCAAGTGAACCGGTGCGGACTTGAAAGGCCGACGTGGCCTGTTTCTGCTCTGTAAATGGTTATATGGTTAATGTAATTCTCCTCTTGTATATATATGTTCGATATAAATCAGGATTTGTCTTTCTTTTTCATTCTGATAACTATCTTTTTTTAGATGTTCAAATGTCATAAATTATTCTTGTTCATAACAATCCTCGATGCACTTGATCCCTTTACGGTGCCAAGCGTCCAAGATTTTATTTCCTAATATCAGTGCTATTAACTCATTTTGATACAAGGGTGTTTTTGAAGATAACCCCACTATTAGTCCTATACATTTATTAATTTGTTGCCTTACCCGAATTATGTGTTTTAGAATGAGGTTATAGAGACTCCTTTCTTAAGACACTATCTCTTCTCAATGTCTTCGGTTGAGTGAAGGCCATACCCGTGAATCACAGGCCAAGTTAACAACCCTTTAGAGTACTTTTTTTTGTCTGGAGCGTTGGCACCTCTGTACCAGACAGTGATGCAATCAGCCAGAATGCTCTCCACCTGTAGAGGTTTCTGAGGGTCTTCAGTGACATACCAAATCTCCTATCAAGCCTTTTTCCTGACTGCATCAACATGGAGGCTCAAGGACCGATCCTCTGAGATTTTGACAGCCAGGAATTTGGAGTTCATGACCCTCACCGTTGCTGACCCCTTGATGAGGACTGGTTCCTGTTCTCCTGACTTCCTCCTGAAGTCCACAATCATCTCCTTGGTTTTGCTAACATTGAGCGCAATTTCAGTGGGAACTGCAGACTCTCCCACAGATGGGATGGAGATCACTTGGATTATTATGAGCTGTTTTAGGCTCCTCATTTAAGAAATGATGTTCTGATGTTGGAGAGGATTCAAGGGAGCTTCCCTAGGATGATTCCAGGAATGAAAGGGTGATCATAAGGAACATTTGTCAGCTCTTGGCTTGTATTTGATGGAATTTAGGAGAATGAGGGGGCATCTCATTGAAACATTTTGAATGTTGAAAGGTGTGGATAGAGTAGATGCTGAAAGAGTCTAGGACAAGAGGGTGCAACTTCAGGATTGAAGGCAAAACAGAGCTACGGAGGTATTTCTTCAGAGGGTGGTAAATCTGTGGAATTTGTCACCATAGGCAGTTGTGGAGGCCAAATCATTGGGTCTTTTTAAGGTGGAGATTGATAGGCTCTCGTGTAGCCAGGGCATCAAAGGAGAAGGCCGTGGAGTGGGGCTGAGTGGGAGAATAGATCGACCCATGTTTGAGTAGCTGGGCAGACTCGATGGGCTGAGTAGTTACTTCTGCTGCTATATCTTATGGTCTTTATCCCAAGATATGAGAAATGATTGACATTTTGAGTTGCCCTGGTGACAGAAAAGCTGAGAGTTTGGTGACAGAAAGTTATGGTTGAGGTGACTGCATAATCAAACCTGTGACAACAAACTGCTGTCTAGAGATGTCTGGAGAGAAGAGAGCATGCTAGCAACTTGTGCAACAATTTTTAAATTGCTCCCTGAGTTAGCTGGGAGGGGAATGTCGGCTTGCGGGTCTCACTCGAACACTGTTTGATAGTGACTCAAGCAACCAGAGGAAGTGAGAAGCCAAGGGGTGTTTTCACACACAAGTAATGGAGTGCAAATGCAAGTTGTCCGATTAAGTGTCTAGAAGAGGTTTAGGTTGTTTCGCTCCTGTTGGAGCGCAGCAATACGTCATTGTCTAACCTTGGATCAGAGATGTGCTCGTGTCTAGCGCTCTATTAAATGCTTTTGCTCACATGATGAATGGGTTTGATTGAACCCTCCTTCAAAAAACAGCAAGAAATGCAAATTTTTAAAAAAGTCTTTTCAAATAAAAAGCAAAATGTGGGTCAGGATACATATTGCAGTTTTTCAGCCAACAGAATGGAGAGAAATGTGCCTGTTTTATGCAAATAGCAAGTACAGAAAGAAAAACATTTCTATTCATTTGTTGTTTTAAAGGTCTGTGCGAAGGAAGGGCAGCACGGTTGGCGCAATGCTACAGTATCACAGCTCCAGCGGCCGGGGTTCGAATCCGGCGCTGTTTGTACATTCTCCCCAAGTCTGCGTGGGTTTCCTCTGCCCTCTCCGGTTTCCTCCCACCCTTCAAAACATCGGGGTTGTAGGTTGTGTGTTTGGGCAGCATGGGCTTGTGAGCTGGAAGAGCTTGTTGACATGCTATATGTCTAAATGTTTTTTTTAAAGTGAAAATTTCCTTATTGGATGTTTGCATCTAAACCGTAACAAAGAATTGCTCCATTAAAGAAGACTTCGACTCTCTCTGTGAACTTAATGTCTGAGCATTGAGCCAATAGCAGAGATGGGTATGTTTTTGTCCATCGAGCAACGCTCAATGTCCTTCCCAGTTTGTTGCCAAATGTATTAGCTATAAATTACTGAGTGGCACTGAATTAAAGCAGATGAGCACACCTAACGTACACCTGAAGTATATTGGCAATGTGGCGCTGCACCTGCATTTTGTTCCTCATTGGATGTTGGTCAACGTTTAACCTCTCCCTAACTGTGCTTTCAAAAGTGCTAAGGACTCTTCTCCTTGAATTATGGCATCCTCTAGCTAAGAAGAGGCTTCCATAGTTCCGTTGGGTAACTATAGCAGCTGAGTAAAACGGAAACCATTTCAGGGGGCTGTTAAGAGTCATCCACATTGCTGTAGGTCTAGATTCGTTTATCAGCCAGACCGGGCAAAGAAAGCAAAATTATTCTCTCCAAGGGACAACAGTGGCTCAAACAGGTTTTTACACCAATGTGGTAATTTCTTAGTCACCATTATTGACACAAGCTTTCAATTCCAAATGACTTAATTAACTAAATATCTAATTGCTATACTGGTATTTGAACTTTCATTGTTGGGGCAAGCCTCTGAATTGCAGGTACACTAACTTAGAATCTGCAATGCCGTTCGTTCCACTGAATTCCTGTGAGTATTGATTCAGAAACACAACTTGTACCATAGATTCCATTCCATTAAAGCTCCTGAGTAGAATGTAATTCTGAGTAGAATTGGCATGGATAGAATATAAAATTGGATGGTTAACTGGAACCAGAGAGAAGAGTTATTTTTCTGGCAGCAAAAGTGTGGCCCCAGGATCTGTAAATATCTTGTTGAAGTTACTGCAAAAAACATAATAGTTATAGAATTGTACAAAACACACAAATGCTGGAGGAGTTCAGCAGATTATGCATCGTCCATGGAGGGGAAAGATATATAACCAACGTTACCTTGAAGATTGGCTCAGGTCTGAAACATTGGTTATATGTCTTTATCTCTATGGATGCTGCATGACCTGCTGAGTTCATCCAGTTATTTTTTTTTGTGTGTTTTTACTACAATCTTAGCATGTGCAGACTTTTGTCTTTCACTCTGTAGAATTGTACAGCATGGAAGTAGGCCCTTCAGCCCATCTCATCCATTCTGGCCAAGGTATCTTCCTAAGATAGTTCTGGCATATGGCCCATTATCCCTCTAAATATTTTTAAAACACAGTAATTATACCCACCTCCACCAATTCCTCTGGCAGCGTGTTCCACACACCCACCATCAGTGTGGAAAAGCTTACCCTCTGGTCTCCTTTAGATCTTTATCTATAAACCTATGCCCTATAGTATTGTGTTTGTCTCCCTGGGGAAAAAGACTGTAGCCATCCTCTTTATATGTGCCCCTCAATGTTATAAACCTCTATAAGGTCCCTCTTCAGTGCCTTTCGCTCCGGGGAAACCAATCCCAGCCTATCCAGTCTCTTCTTCAAACTCGAGGTCCAGTCTCAGTGCTTGCTGCACCTTCTCCATTTTAATCTCTTCCTTCTCATAGTACCTTGACCAGAACTTCATACTCTATTCCAGGTGTCCTCTCACCAAGCTGGTTTTGTATCTAATTGGCCATCTCACTCTAGATCCTGTATGATCTCAACTTCCAGACCAGTTAACCATGTAGGTCCTTGTCAGATGTCCATAGATATGTCTCCACTCACCAATCCTGTTGGCCATGTCTTAAAAAAAAAATCGCATTTGTGCAACACAATTTCCCATGCACGGGATTATGCTGAAGATCTCTAATCCATCCTTTCCTTTTCCACCCATTGTTTCCCTCTCCCACACTCTTCACATCTCTACTCACCATCTCTCGCTTATATAATTCTACCAATCCTTCCTTCAGCAGCTTTCTCCACCTCCATCAACTCCTTTGGTCTTTCCATCGCTGTCTCCCAAGTCCACCCTACGTTGCTCCATTTGTCTTCCATCCATAACCCCTTGGTCCACCTGTCACCCACTGACCACCTCCCCCCCTCCCCATTCTTTAACACTGCCCATCCTTCCTCAGTCCTGGAAACAGGGTTTCAATCTGAAACATTGATCATTCAGGTTCCTCTGCAGATGCGGTCTGCCATTGTTGCTCCAATAATGTGCTTTTTTTTTTGCTCTAGGTTTGCACCTGTGGTATAGTGGAGAAACACACGACCCTGTAGTGTCTTTTCAGGATGGATGTAAAGAGAACAAATCTTTTTGAGGGAGAACTTAGAACCTGGGATCAAAGTTCAAGGTTCAGATTTATTGTCGGTACATTCATGTCATCACGTATAACTCTTGAGATTCCTTCTGCGGGCCAGGCAGAATTTCTACTTGTTGGTATCTGTAAACAGTGCTCAAGGTGTATATAAAAGAGAAATGTAAACAGAAAACAAACTATGCAACAGAAAAATAAATATTCAGTAGTAAATAGTGTGCAAAGTACAAGTCCTTAAATGAGTCTGAGTCTTGTTGAGGAGTCTGATGGTGGAGGGCAAGCAACTGTCCCTGAACCTGGTGGTACGAATCTTGTGCCACCGATACCTCTTTCCTGATGGCAGCAGCGAGAACAGAGCGTGAGCTGGGTGGTGTGTTTAAGTAAAATAAGGGGTCAATCATTTGAGAGAGAAATGAGCTAAATAGTTTCTCCCATGATTTTTTGACCATTCTCCATAAAGCATAATGGATGCAAAGTCTTCAAATACTTTTGAGCTATAGGTAAATGAACATAATAAAGAAGGGAATGGAAGGTTCTAGAAGATAGTCAGGAATGCTGCTGCAGAGTTTGAGTCCACTGTATTCCAATATAGGAAGTTACTTGCAAAAGATGCATGAACCAACAGGGTACAGTTTTACCCTGATCCATCTCAAATTCATTTTCTTGTTTGTTATACTTAACTGTTGTTTTCCATTAGAGAATGTTTTTGCTGAAGTAAAAACTATCCTTGGTACAAAATAATTACTCTGATGCAATAAAACATGTAATATTACATAAAATTTGCTTTAGTGTGGCATGGTTGGCACAGCAGTTAGTGCAACGCTGTTACAGAACTGGAGTTCGAATCCCACACTGTCTGTAAGGAGTTTGGATGTTCTCCCCGTGTCTGAGTGGATTTTCCCCAGGGGCTCCGATTTCCTCCCACCCTTCAAAACGCGCTGGGGGTCGTAGGTTAATTGGGTATAATTGGGCAGCATGGACCATGGGCCTTTACCGTGCTATGTCTAAATGTAATAAATTTAAATATTTTAAATTTAATTTAGTCTGCCATAAGTCAGACAGATTTGCCATCAGCAGAAATTGGTGGGCACCTCTTGCAGTCAGAGAAAGACAAGCAAACGAGGGTTTCCCCGGAGTTACTGAATGTCCATGGATTTCCCTCCAGTGCTCCTGCAGCTTCCACAGCCAAACCGTCAGCAACCCAAGCTCCAGATCCAAATCTCTTAACGTGATCAGGAAGCCTTCAGTGCGCTCGGCACCCACTCGCATCCAGGTACCCCTTCAGCCAGTCTCAAGCAGACTGAAGCCTGCTGTGAGTCCTTTGACCGCAATGGCCAGCAGCTCAGAGCCTCAATTCATCGACAGCCTGCCACTTATATGTTCTTCAGCCGCAGAGCCCCCCTCACTGGTCCGCCGCCGTGGTCACCATCCCATCGGGTCATCTCCTCTGCTTCTCCTTCTCAAACGGGTATAACAGATGGTATTGAACTCGCTGGAGTTTAGAAGATTGAGAGGGGATCTCAGAGACATATAAAATTCTGGCAGGACTGGACAGAATGGATGCAGATGGGATGTTTCCAAGGATGGGAAAATCCAGAACCCGGGGCCATGGTTTGAGGATAAGAGGCAAACCATTTAGGACCGAGATGAGGAGGAATTTCTATACCCAGAGGGTGGTGAATCTGTGGAATTCATTGCCACAGAGGGCAGTAGAGGCAGGTTCATTAAATCTATTTAAGAGGGAATTAGATCTATTTCTTCAGTATAAGGGTATTAAAGGTTACAGAGAGAAGGCGGGGACGGGGTACTGAACTTTAAGATCAGCCATGATCTCGTTGAATGGCGGAGCAGGCTCGAAGGGTCGAATGACCTACTCCTGCTCCTATCTTCTATGTTCTACTTGGTTGTTATTTTCTGTGCTTGAGCGCGTTAAAAATCATTTGGGGTTCCACGAGTGCTAATAGTGAATCTTGCAGGTCTGAAGCTTGGTATGAAAAATGTCATGTGTTATTGATCAGCGCCACTCCTCGACCGCCACCACTCAACCACTTACAGCTAATCACATCCATCAAAGGTTTGAGGTGTTCTTTGAGTAGTTTTCAACATTTAATGGCCTGTCAAGTGAGTGTGCCAACCTTCTTGTTGTTTCAGGGACATTTTCTTCGGACCAAAGATTTCTTTTGTGATCCCTTGCAACTCTCAATAAAAGGATATTTAACAGTGGAGGGAGAACTATTTATCACCTGGAATCAGCTGAAGGATTAAGTGCTTTCTTCTCTACATTATTGTTTTTCTTAGATGTTTATAGAATGTAACCAATGCCATAATATAAAGGATGTCATTTCCCGTGACTACATTTTCTGTCTGTAGATTCACAAAATTAGACAAAATAAGCAAAAATAACCATTTGTATGCATGCTTCTGTTAGATAAGCTTTTTTAATCACTCTGTCAACCTTTTAAGACAAAGTATTTTGTACACCTATTAAAAATGTGTAATTCTTCACTGAAAACCCTCAATGTTCTTAAAACAAATGATATTTATCCAAATAAAATACAGTACAACTCCTAGTATCCTGACTTCAAGCAACCGGCAAAAAAAAAGAAAAATAAAGAGGTAAAAAAATAAGCAAGCTTAAAATTGGCGTGCCTCGCCGTAAGTTCACCAACCCACGTAACTAAGCAATCTCAGGCATCCGGAAAATACACTGATCCACATCATTACCAGATGCCAATGGTTTTACTGTATATCAAATCTAGAAATTGATTGAATGACAATTATGTCTGTACAGGTCACAAAAGGAACACCAGCTCTTGGACTTCTTCAATTGCCCATCCAGTTACTTTTGGGGGTTTTGACTTTCCTACTTTTTCAGGCAGGAAATTCCTCTCCCTCACCATTCAAAAGGTATAAATATATTTTTTCATAAACTTCCCTCAAATCCTACCAATTCCTGTAAGAAATTATCTCCAAGCTATTTAATCTCTCTGTTCATAAAAATAAATCCTTACTGCATTCCATCCAGGTCTCGCATGCATTTATACACCAGTATTATTCTGTTTCAATGTTATTCTGTCTCATTGCTTACTAATTTACTTATGTGTAAACTTTCAAGTAACCTATACAAATTGATATTTCAATATTCAAGCATTAACTAGAAACCATTTATGATTAAATGTAAAACATTTCCTACATTAACATTTCTGATTTTGTATTGATGTGTAATAAAAATTTCTCAATGAATTTCAGTTACTGTTTAATTTATTGAACAAGTACCTGATTCTACTTTTCAAGTTTATTGTTATCTGATTGTACATCTACAACCCGCCGAAACAGTGCATCAACAGACCATAGAGCGCACAAATGACATGTATACATAGCGATCCAAAATAAATACCCTGTGTATATATAAAATTAATTTTCAGGATTGTCCAACAGACTCACTGCTTAAGGCATTCCCATCCTGGCAGTCTTGATATTTATGCTCGTGTGGCTCTTCCTTGAAGATAGTGTCTGAAAGATACATCGGGCTGGATGGTAAGGGTCCTCGATGATTCTCTGAGCCCTCTTTAAGCACCGTTCCCTGTGGATAGAGGGAAGGGAGACCCCAGTGATCTTCTCAGTAGTTTTAATTGCCTCCTGTACTGACCTCTGATCTGATGCTTTGCACTTACCTTTGTAACATAAAGGACACTGACCATCTGAGTTTCTCCAGCATTTTCTGCTTTTACTTCAACCAAGGTATCTACAGATGTTCGTGATTTACTACACTGATGCAACCAGCCAGGACCCTCTCTATTGTAGAACGTAGTTAGGACTACATTTTTCTGCATAGTTGCAAATCAGGGGCAAGAGGAAAAGCTCTCATCCTTGCAGTGGGGCTAAGAATGGTATTGGAAATGGAGGAAACGGTAATTGAGCTCTTTCCAAAAACCAAGCAGAACATGCAAGTCTTCAGCAGGTCAGCTAGCACTCCTTGAAAAGGAAACACAATAGCCACATTTTTTTTAAGAGAACTGAGAAACAGGCAGTGAATGTCAGGAGAGCAGAGTGGAGGTTTGTGATGGGGAAAAGGGCAGGAGAAATCCAAGTTCACAGTAATAGAGATGGCAAAGAGGAGGTCCTGAAGGCTAGAGTAAAGGTTCAATCTGGGAGAGGTATTAATAGAAGGATGATTCTGCCTGCCCTGCAGGTAAAAAGATCTCAGGGTTGTATGTGATGTCATCTGAACTTTGAACTAGACCATAAGTCATAGGAGCAGATTGAGGCCATTCAACCCAACAAATAATGCTTATGTTTTCCTCTCAACCTCATTATCCTGTCTTCTCCCCATAACCTTTGACACCCTTACTAATCAAGAACTTATTAACCTCTGCTTTAAATCTATCCAATGACTTGGGCTCCACAGCCATCTGCAGCAAGGAATTCTACAGATTCACCATTATCCGGCTGAAGAAATTTCTTCTTATCTTTGTTTCAAAGGGACATTCTTTTATTCCGGTCCCAGAGTCTCCCACTACTGAAAACTTCTTCTCCACCACTTTATCTAGTCCTTTCACTAGTTGATAGGTTTAAATGAGATTCCTCCTTCATTCTTCTAAAGATCCTGTGAGTCCAAGCCCAGTGCCATCAAACAATCCTCAAAGATTAATTCTCTCATCCCTGGAATCATTCTCTTCAACCTCTGAACCCTCTACAACACCAGCACATTTTTATTTTGGCAAAACTGCATGTAACATTCAAAATGTAATCTGACCAATGCCTTATAAAGATTCAATTTTACATCCTTGCCATTATATTCTAGTCCTCGCAAAATGAATTGCAGTTCCCTTCTGATTCAATCTGCAAATTAACTTTTAGAAAGTTCTGCACGAGGACTCCTAAATCCATGTGAAAATGAGCAGTCCTAACACTGATTTCCTAAGGAATACCACTAGTCACTGTGGCCAACCTGAAAAAAAAACCCTTAATTTGCACTTTTTGCCTTCTGCCAACCAATCTTTTATCCATGCCCGTTCCTTTCCTGCAACACTATTGGGCTGCTTTCTTGTTTAGCAGTCAAGCATGAAAGGTTGTGGGGAAAAGGCAGGAGAATGGGGTTGAAAGGAAAAATGCATCAACCAGGATTTAAATGGCAGAGCTGACTCATTGGGCCGAATAGACTAATTCGGCTCCTAAATTTACAATTTTCCAGTGTCCAGAACCTGACTCTTGTGATTCTTGAAAGATCACCACTAGTGCAACCATAATCTTTTCAGCTACCTCTTTCAGAACCCTGGGTGCTGTTCATCCGATCCAGGTGAATGATCCAACTTCAAATGCACTTTCTCAGTCGCAGCCACGGCACTTGCTTCTGCCTTGTCTCTCTCTCGCTCAAGATTCTGCCACGTCACTGGGGAAGACTGACAATTCATTATTTAATTGTCCAATATTTCTTTGTTCCCCGCTTCTTCTCCAGCATAATTTTCCATAATTGCCTCTTTTACTCTTTTAAAAAAAAACTTCTGATGTCTTATTATTGGCCAACATACCTTCCTATTTCATGCTTAGTCCATTTATTTATTTATTTTGTTACCTTTTCATGGTTTGTAAAAGCTACCCAACCCTCTGACTTTCTGCTAGATTTTGCAATGCTCTATGGTTTTGTTTTTATGATGTCTTTGACTTCCCTGGTCAGCCATAGTTTTCTCACCCTCCCTTTGGAATTACTCCCAGGAACTCTTAACATTGCTGCTAGGATTCTCTTCCAGGCAACTTGATTGCTTAAAGGCAAACTTGCATATTGAGATGGTGGTGGAGAAGGCAATTGTAATGTTGGCATTCATTTTGAGAGGAATAGAATACAAGAGCAGGGACGTGATGTTGAGGCTTTACAAGGTACTGGTGAGACCTCATTTGGGCCATTATGTGCAGTTTTGGGCTCCTCATTTAAAAAAAAGATACACTGATGTTGGAGAGGGTTCAAAGGAGGTTCACTAGGATGATTCCAGGAATGGTATGAGGAGCATTTGACAGGACTTGGCCTGTATTCATTGGAAATGTAGGTGAATGGGGGGAAATCGCATTGAAACATTTTGAATGTTGAAAAGTAGATGTAGAAGGTTGTTTCCCATGGTGGGAGAGTCGAGGGCAAGAGGGCACAACTTCAGGGTTGAAGGGTTCTGCTGAGAACAGAGAAGTGTAGGTATTTCTTCAGACACATGGTGGTAAACCAGTGGAATTTTCCACATGTGGTTGTGGAGGCCAGATCATTGGGTGAATTTTAGACAGAGATTAATATGTTCTTGATTAGCTAGGGCATCAAAGGTTGTGGGGAGAAGGCCAAGCAGTGGGGCTGATTAGGAAAATGGATCAGCTCATGGGCGGATTCAATGGGCTGAATAGCCAATTTCTGCTCCCATGCCTTATTTAGACATACAGGCCATTTTGGCCCACAAGTCTGTGCCGCCCAATTTACACCCGATTAACTTACACCCCTGAAACTTATCAAACGGTGGGAGGAAACCAGAGCCCCTGGGTAAAACCCACGAAGAAACGCGGAGAACGTACAAACTCCTTGCAGACAGTGCGGGATTCAAACCCCAGTCCTGATTGCTAGCGCTGTAAATGCGTGGCGCTAACTTTGGCCAGTTCCCCTCTTGTGCCCTCTGTTGCTACATTTTACTCATCTGTATTACTGATACATCTGACTTTAGCCTCTCCCTCTCAAATTGTAAAGAGAATTCTATCATATTATAACCTTCTCACCTTAAGCCCCCAAATTAAATATGGCACAGCTCTGATTGCAGAATTGCCTTTTCACTTGTGGACTCGACCACAGGCTGCTCTCAAAAGCCATCTTGTTGGCATTCCACAAATTCCTTTTCATGGAACCAGCGCAAATCTGATTTTCCCAGTCTGCCGGCATATTGAAGTCCCCGTGGCCACTGTAACATTGTCTTTTTTACATGCCTTCTACAACTCCTGTTGCAGTTTGAACCCTACATCCAGGCTGCCATTTGGAGGTCTGCGTGCCACTCCTTTCAAGGTCTTGACATCCTCTGATCCTGGGTCTCTTTCAAAGAAATTAAATCTGAACTTACCAGGAGAGAAAAAAAGCCACGAATGTTGCAAATAGGAGTTAAAAGGCTGAAATGGCTGCTGATCTGCTGTTGTTACTGCTAGTATAAATGTGCAAAGCAAAAAGCGTTCCTGCTGAAGGAGTCTGACCCGAAACATCGACCACCTGCTGCGTTCTACAGATGCTGCTTGATCTACTGAGTTCCTCCATCACTCCAGTTCCCTAGCATCCTCTTTTCTCTTGCTCCGCAGCTCTGCAGGAGATGGTTGTGACAAAAATGTATCAACATCTATTGCTGCTGTTTTCCCACACACAAGCTTTAAATTAGCTTGAAAATAAAACAATTAACTAATAATCACAAAAATTCCAATTTTCAATCCGAAAGGATGAGCCCCCATAAAATGTTACGAGTCCAGAGGACACATAAATCCAGCAGCAATAGATATTCACCAAGACAAATGGTTACTTAAACAAAAATTGTTTTTAATTATCTTTAAACATGAAAACAGAATCACACTTTAACTTAACCCCCTTCTAATTCTAAGCGCGCATGTGTGTAATGTGTGTGTAAGTTCAGAAAAGTTCTTTGGTTCACAGTCCAATCTCGCTTCTCATTCCTCCAAGTTCACTGGTTGCAGGAAATTCTTATACTGTGCACAAAATTTAACATTTATAAAGTTCACCAGGCTTTGATGCTTGAAAGGTAAATGGTTACCGCTCAGGAAGGTTCTTGGCGGCTTTCAGAGAGAGATTTTTTGTATGATGGACACTTTAGTGTCTTGCTGACAAAACTTGCCCCCTTCAGGGTTCTCCAGATGATAACCTCTTACTTTCAGGTCACCACAGAGTTCCTTTTTGTTTCTCTTATTCCAAGTGAAACATTAGACAGCCAGTCCTCTCCTCTTGCATGAACCACAAGGGCTTTCACCAGGCTGTCTTCCAAATGGGGCTTTCCACAAGCTTGCCAGCTTGTCCTGTTCCAGTCCCAGCTGCTATTGCTGGCTGTTATACTGTAAAAGTGATCTCTCTCTCTGAAAGAAAGCCTGTTTGACTCTCTGCTTGCAAAACCACATGACCCTCTTAGAACAACTCCAGACAATTTGCAGCTCCAACAAAATCTTTCATCTGTTGCCTTTTGTAAACAGCAATCCATTAGTGAAGTCTCTTGAGCACTCTCCAAAGCTCTTGCAAAAGCTGTGGAGCCGATATATCTAGCATTAGCAGAGCTCCAGTATTTCAGATAAGATCTGTTTTAAAGTGCTTGTATGTAACCTACTCTAACAAACCTTTCCCAATTTATCTCCAAAAAACATATCTATATACTCTGTCACAATATGTGTTTTCCTGGAGAAATAAACTGGAGATAGAAAGTGTGGTAGAAGTTATTATAGAACTCTGAGAGAAGAGCACATTCATGCTTCTTTGCCTCCACATTCACCATATTTTGTTCAACTTTAAAATTGTATCATTCATTTCCAAGCTGAAGATTAGGCTTTAGACCTGACCCCAAAGAAACCTGATGACAAAATCTGGCACTGCAGTGAGGGAGAGCTACATGGTCTGAGATGTTAATCCTTGGTCCTGTGGTGATACAACCACAGCACTGGGCTGCATGCCCACCAGCCTACTGCAGGGGGCGACCACAGTACCTGCAGGTCAACAACCTGGGGAGGCCGACTCCACCTGGCCGGCTGTCAATAACCGACCTGTATTATAGACTTGAGCCGGCCCCTCCCGGGCCAGTCACTCACGTGGAGCCATCAAGATATGGCAAATGGTGTACAGAGTTTAAGTGGATGTTCAGATGATGACCCTACATTCTAACTCATTGGGCCACAATGAATAGGATTTGGCCTAATACTCACTCTCAAGGTGTTCAGGTGATGACCCTACATTCTAACTCATTGGGCCACAATGAATAGGATTTGGCCTAATACTCACTCTCAAGGTGTTCAGATGATGACCCTACATTCTAACTCATTGGGCCACAATGAATAGGATTTGGCCTAATACTCACTCTCAAGGTGTTCAGGTGATGACCGTACATTCTAACTCATTGGGCCACAATGAATAGGATTTGACCTAATACTCACTCTCAAGGTGTTCAGATGATGACCCTACATTCTAACTCATTGGGCCACAATGAATAAGATTTGGCCTAATACTCACTCTCAAGGTGTTCAGATGATGACCCTACATTCTAACTCATTGGGCCACAATGAATAGGATTTGGCCTAATACTCACTCTCAAGGTGTTCAGATGATGACCCTACATTCTAACTCATTGGGCCACAATGAATAGAATTTGGCCTAATACTCACTCTCAAGGTGTTCAGATGATGACCCTACATTCTAACTCATTGGGCCACAATGAATAGGATTTGACCTAATACTCTACATTCTAACTCATTGGACCACAATGAATAGGATTTGGCCTAATACTCACTCTCAAGGTGTTCAGATGCGGAGAGCTGGAGCACTCTCCCAGCACAAAGCATCTTGGAGGGGTTCTGCAAGAGACAACAAAGCCTCAAGATATAAATTCCTGAGAACCCATAATGAGAAGAGACTGAAAGTGTGATTTTCATGTTGTCAGGCCATTGGAAAACTTTTTACATGCTTTATATCCATTTTAACAATGACTACAATTTTATACCGTATATTTTGGCGTATGTCCATCCCCCTTTTTTCAGCCTCGTTTTAAGGTATAACCGGCGTATAAGTCGACCACAATTTTCTGGCTGCCTGAGGTGCCCCGTTGACCGGCGTATATGTCGACCCCCATAGATCGCCCAGATTGATCTGCTGGGCATTGGTTGGAGGTGATTGCTATTGTGGAAGGTCGATTGACACAACACAGTGTGTGATGAAATATGAAGCGAGCTTTAAGTTGAAAGTGATAGAAATGGCCAAGAAAGCCAACAACTGCGCTACTGCAAGAAAATTTGATGTGCATGAGAAGTTGGTAAGAGATTGGAGGAAGAAAGAAGAGACTTTAAGAAACATACCAGAAAGGCGATGTGCATTGCGAAAACGAATCACTCATTGGCCAGAGTTGGAAAATCACGTTGCAGAATGGGTATGTGAATAGAGGCAAGACTGCCACATAGTCACCCGAAAAAAAAAGAACATTTACACTGCAGTGGTGATTTTGAGGCAATCGTTGCATGAATGGGAGAAATCTGGCATTACGCCAAAAAGTTGTAAGTTTTCACCAGTTAGGCGGAGTTGATAGAAACACCAGTTTGCATTGGCAAATATCGGAAACATGGATGAAACCCCCATGAATATCAACATGATAGGCAATAGAACAGTGGAATGGAAAGATATTAAAACTGCAAACCAGAAAAAACCAGGTTCACCATGGTATGAATGTATACAGCTGATGGGACAAAATTAAGACCCATGGTAATCTTCAAACACAAAAATAAACCAAAAATGAAATTCCCTGCAGATTATTTTGTACATTTTCATGAAAAAGGATGGATAAAAATGGTGTAGAACTATGGATAAAAAATTTGTGAAACAGGCGGACAGAATTTGCTGGTCTGGGATAGGTTTCATAGCCACTTAACTGAGAAGACTTAAAGTAGATTAGCTCTATATAATACTTACATGGCAGTTATCTCGGGTGGTTTGACGTCTATATTGCAGCCTCTTGATATCTGTTTGAACAAGCCATTCAAAGACCATGTGCATGAGGAATGGAATACATGAATGTCGAATGCAGAAAACTCATTTACAAAAGGCAGGGCAATGTGTGTTGCATCACATGATATGTTGTGTAATTTCAGGCTCAAGTCATGGGACAAAGTAAAGACTGATAAAATCATTTAAAAACTGCGGTATCTCTTGTGCAATTGAAGGCTTGGAAGATGATTTATTGTGGGACACTGATAACAAAGCTGAAAAAGATACAGACTGGGACCCATATGATGACTGTTTAAACAGTGAGAGTATGGATGTGCTTGCTGCCATCTTTGCTCCAAATGATGATAGCGAGAAAGATTTTGAAGAGTTCTAAATGTGTTGTTGCTTTCAGACAATTATAGTGATTTTAAAGGGTGCTAATTGTATTGTTTTCAATGAAAATCTGTCGCAGTTGGGTTTTTTTTTGCTTTTTTTTCCAATTGCTGATTTTGAGCTGAATTTAAAGTCCCAAAAGTATATCTGGCATATAAGCTGACCCCCCCCCCCCAACTCCCCTACTGTTATGGAATATTTGGAGATGTTTTTTGGAAGATAAATAGGTAAAATTAGAGTAGGTCACATACATACACACATTTTAAAACAGATCTTATTTGAAATACTGAAGAATTCATATTCAGTGACTTTACAGGAACTATGGAGAATGCTATGCACCTTTCACAAGTAGGTGCTAATTGAAATGATCTCATGAAATGAATAGACCATTGTCTTAGAAGAGTCGGGTTGTCTGTGTTGGACTTTTTTTGCAAGGCTTTTGACATCTCTGCAAAATGCTCACTCAGAGGTCATTGAGAGGTTTATTTACCTAAAACAACAGATGGACTTGAAGACTGACTCCTATTGTTTTCTGGAGAAGGAGGGGGTTTTGCAAGTGAGAGAGAGAAGGACACGTGGTTGGCAGTTTGAATCTCAGGGAGAGAGAGAGAAACTAACAAGCCAGGAGAAGCTTGCTTAAACTGAAACAGAAGCTCCAGAGTGGCGGATGGCTGGAAGTGCAATCTGTCTGATGTTTCTCTTGGAATAAGCGAAACAGAAAGGAACTCTGTAGTAGCCTGAAAAAAATAGGTTATAATTTGGAGAACCCTGATGGGGCAAGTTTCATCAGCAAGACATTGAGGTGACTAATGGTGGTACCTCAGTTGTGGAAATCCTGGAATGACACACATCTCTCTGCAAACCTACAAGAACTTTTCTGAGCAGTAAACATTGACCTTTCGAGCACCAAAGCCTGGTGAACTTTATACACGTTAAATTCTGTGCACAGTATAAGAATTGCCTGCAACCAGAGAACTTGGAAGAATGGGAAGTGAGATTGAACTGTGAACCAAAGAAGTTTTCTTAAATTTACACACACACATTACATACACGTGCGCTTAGAATTAGAAGGGGGTTAAGTTGGGTAGTTAAGTTAATAGTGATAAGTTAAAGTTTAATTCTGTTTTATGTTTAAAGATAATTAAAAACAACTTTTGTTTAAGTAACTACTTGTCATGGTGAATATCTATTGCTGCTGGGTTTTGGGGTTCTTTAGGCTCGTAACACCACTTTTAAGAGATTTTATGGGTTTCACGACTCAACATACACCGAAATATACTGTATTTTTTATAAAACATGTAGACGTATAGCATGGTAACAAGTTTTTCGGCCCATGAGCCCATGCTGCCCAATTACACTCAATTTTTTTACAACCCCTGGTACATTTTAAATGGTGGGAGGAAACCAGAGCACCCAGTGGAAACCCACGGAGACATGGGGAGGACGTAAACCCCTTACAAACAATGCAGGATTCAAACCTGGGTCACTGGTGCTGTAACAGTGTTGCACTAACCACTATGCCATGTTAATAACAGGAACAAAAATATCCATTGACATAATTGTAATTAAAAACCACATTAAAATGCTAAATAAAACATTGAATTTTAAATGTAAAAATATTTAAGTGAACTTGCCTCTATTTTCCCCCCCTGCTGTCCGGGTTTGGAATCACCACTCACATTGTATGTGGGTGCCATCTTAAAAGCAGGATCAACAGGCATAGATTGGGGGGCAGTCATCCCAGCACATCTGGGCTGGAGTGGGAGATGCTCAGTATCTGTCCCTTGACTTGTTTTGTGTCTGCAGCAAGCCTGGGGACGTTTCCAATTGAGAGCAATTGAAAAATTCATTCAATGCAAGTGTCAACATCTGACCCCTAATCATTGATCTTTAGAATACTCTGCCATATGTAGTTACATACACTTATTCTCATTTTTCTCTCTTCATCAATCTCAGAAGCAAATGTTCCAATCTTGATACAGTTATATCCACAGACAAGCAGCTTGATAACAGGACCTTTCACTTGGAGGCCCGTACTGCCCAATTTACACCCAATTGACCTACAACCGCAGTACAAGTTTGAACCATGAGAGGAAGCCAGAGCACCTGACAGAAACCCACACAAACACAGGGAGAACATACAAACTCCTTACAGGCAGCTCGGGATTTGAACCCCAGTCGCTGATGCTGTAACAACGTTGTGCTAACTGCTACGCTAACCATGCCACCCAGCCAACTGAGACGATAATTAAATATACTACATATTCTGGTTCCTCAGTGATCCTCATGCAGGCACCCACAAAAATATGTAGACTTGTCAAGCATTCAAATTTCTAGTATGAGACACAATTCTCAACCTGCCCTTGTCCAAACCAAGAGTCTGGCACCAAAGTGAATGATAGGATTTTGGTCATTATTGTCTGGATTAATGATCACAACCATTGTAATGGATTTGTGTTAATCAGCAAGGGACTACCGCCACCTCTACGATGCCACCACGCCCAACAGACATCCCGTGCCCCAGATCCAAGATTTTGCTGCCAACCTGAATGGGGCATGGGTGTTTTCCAAGGTGGACCTCATCCAGGCGTACCACCAAATCCCAGTTCACTCCCAGGACGTCCTCAAGACTGCAATCATGAAATATATTAATTGGATTAAAGCATTATATAAGGGGCCATTGGCGAAGGTGACAGTATCAAACCAATTTAAATTAAGCAGGTCAACTAGGCAGGGATGTCCACTATCTCCCTCACTGTTCGCGTTAGCTATAGAACCACTGGCAGAAGTGATAAGAACAGAAAATAAAATAAGAGGGATAAAAATAAAAGAGAAGGAATATAAAATCAGTCTATTTGCAGATGACGTCATAGAACCAGAAATATCAATAAAAGAATTACATAAGAAATTGAAGGAATATGGAGAAGTGTCGGGTTACAAGATCAACGCAAATAAATGTGAAGCAATGCCAATGAATAATGCGGATTTCTCAAAGTTTAAGAAAGAATCACCATTTAAATGGCAAACACAAGCAATCCGATACCTAGGTATACAACTAGATAATAATCTAGGCCATCTATACCAACTAAATTATCAGCCATTAATGAAGAAATTACAAGATGACTTAGAACATTGGAAAGACTTACCACTAACACTGATAGGAAGGGTAAATTGCATTAAAATGAATTTCTTCCCAAGGATACAATACCTATTCCAATCGTTACCAATTCATCTAACAGAGAAATTCTTCAAGGAGCTAAAGAAAATAGTAAGGAAATTCTTATGGAAAGGGGGGAAACCAAGGATAGCGCTAGATAAATTAACAGAATGGTACAAACAAGGGGGCTTACAGCTACCAAAGTTTAAGAATTATTATAGAGCCGCACAATTAAGATATCTATCAGATTTTTATCAAACAAGGGAAAAACCAGATTGGACCAGATTAGAGCTAGATAAAATAGGGGAGAAGGTACCTGAACATATACTATACAAGTGGGAAAAAAAGCTAGTGCAACATAGGAATTCACCAGTATTGCACCATTTGCTCAACATTTGGAAGAAGATTCACGTAGAAAGGAATAAAACAAATTATCAACTACCAAAATTAATATTGACGCAAAATTAACTAATCTCTTTCACTATAGATAACCTTTCCTGTAGAGAATGGGAGAGAAAAGGGATCAAAGGAATAGAAAATTGTTTTTCGGGAAATAAATTATTATCTTTTGAACAAATGAAGGACAAATATGGTATAACTCATAGTACAAGGTTTGCATTACCACAAATTGAAAATCAACTTGAAGGACAAATTGGGAAGCAGGCTGAGGTTACCAGAAGGAAGCAATTTTGAATATGTGATTACAGACACAATGATAATTAAAAGATTTATAACAAACATGTACATCAAACTGCAAGAGAAAGAGAACGAGGAAACAAGCTGTAAACCCAAACAAAAATGGTAACAAGATCTAAACATAAAGATAAAGAATGAAACATGGGAAAAGCTATGCTCCGGAACTATGAGAAATACAATAAACACGAGGTTACGCATGATACAATATAATTGGTTACACAGGCTATACACCACGACCCAAAAGTTAAATAAATAGGTCCCAACAGTATCAGACAGATGTTTTCGCTGTAAGAAGGAAACTGGAACAACAGTAGATGCAATTTGGGCACGTGAGAAAGTGGAAAAGTTTTGGGAAGATCTAAACCAGGCATTAAATAAAATCACAAAAAGCAACATACCAAAAAACCCAGAGATCTTTCTTCTAAGTAATATAAGAAGTAAAGAACTTGGACTCGATTTGGATGGAGCACAAAAAAGATTTATTATGATAGCCTTAGCTGTAGCAAAAATATGTATAATATCAACCTGGAAATTAGAAGATAGCCTGAGAATACAGCAATGGTACATAGAATTGAATAAACGTATTCCACTGGAAAAAAATAACATATAATTTAAGAAATAACATCACAGTATTCGAACAAATTTGGGAACCATATGTGGAACACAACAGAGAAGTCCTACCGCGGACCTCCACCACCTAAAATGACAGAAGGAGAAGACGAAATGAACTGACCCAGTATGTAAAAGTAGATGACACAAATTTCTTGTTTATTTTCATTGTGTGATGACATTGTTTAATGGGTTTAATGTATCATATATGTTGAACGTTGAGTGGGTGGGGAGGGGGGGTGAAGGAGGGAGGGAAGGGAGGGGGGAAAATGACACTGTATATTCAAGAGGGAAATGTTTATGTGTATTTTGGTCAGTATGGTTCAAAGTGTGAAAAATAAAAAAAATTTTTTAAAAAGACTGTAATCATAACCCACTTTGGCTTATTTGAATTTCTCCGCATGCCCTTTGGTCTAAAGAACATGGCACAAACTTTTCAGTGGCTGATGGACACAATGGTCTGGGACCTGTGTTACGATCCCAGAGGACTCCAAAATCCAGCAGCAATAGAAATTCACCAGAGAATGGTTGCTTAAAAAAAAGTTGCTTTTAATTTTCTTTAAACATAATAACAAGATCAATCTTTAACTTATTAGTATTAACTTAACCCCCTTCTAATTCTAAGTCCATGTGTATGTAATGTGTATATATTCAGGAAAGTTCTTTGTTTCACAGTCCAATCATTCACTTCTTACTTCTCCAAGTTCACCAGTATCAGGCAATTCTTATACTATGCACAGAATTTAAGATTTATGAAACTTTACCAGGCACTGGTGCTTAAAGTTAAATGGTTACCACTCAGGAAAGTTCTTGTTGGTTTCAGAGAGGTATTTGTTGCTCATTGGACACACACAAACTGATTTCCTCAAATCAGTCACTTCAGTGTCTTGCCGAAGAAACTTGCCCCATCATAGGTTTTCCAAATGATAGCCTCTTCTTCCAGGTCACCACAGACTTCCTCTTGTTTCCCTTATTTCAGAAGAAACATTCTAGCCAGTCATTTCCTCTGTAAGGAATACAAGGGCTGAACTCAGAGCTCACAACCGGTCTTCAAAATGGGATCTTTCAACAAGCTTGCCATTTTTCAGCCTCAACTGCTACTGTAGAACCGACCTCTCTCTCTCTCTCTCTCTCTGAGAAGAATCAGGTTTGTTTTTTTCCTTTCTCTGCTTATAAACAACAAATACCTCTCCCAAGGCTCCAAACCTGATCTTTGAAAGATCTTATTAGTACTTCAGACCCTGGACTTTATTGCCTACACAATAGGTCAGCATTCTTCATGCTTCTACAAAGCCAACCAGAGCCTCAACGTCTAGCTTCAGCAAAGCTCTTGCATTTTAAATTAGATGTCTTTTGTGAAGTGTTACTGTTTATGACGTGACCTACACTAACACCCCCCCACAATCTATCTCTTTTAAATGCATATTTATCCATAACTATACTAATATAACCTGTTACACCTCCCATATACATTCATATATTTGGATGATATCCTCATCACCAGCCATAAAGATAACGCCATCTACCTGAGATAATTGTGCACTCATATGAGTGAGTTCAGGCTGATGATCAACCCCACAAAGTACCAATCGGGTCTGGACACCATCGACTTCCTGGGGCACAGGATTAACAGACATGGGGCTACACACCTCCGCAAGAAGCTCAAGGCGATCTGGCTCTTCGCTAAGCCACACACGGTAAAAGGGCTACAGGAATTCACCAGCATGATAAACTTTTACCACAGGTTCATACCAGCAGTGGCACGTGTCATGAACCCCCTCTTTGCGCTGATGGCAGGTAAGTCAAAAGACATTACCCTGGATGATGAGTCTTCCAAAAACATGCTGGCCAACACCACCCTCCTGCCCCACCCCAGACAAGAGCCACCTACCGTTCTGACAGTACCAGCACAGCAGAAGAGCATGTGCTGGAACAGCTCATTGAGGGCCAGTGTCAACCCTGGCCTTTTTCAGTAGGCACCTCCACCCTCCAGAGCTCAAATGCAATACTTTTGACTGAGCTATTGGTACTGAACCTGGTGGTAAGACATTTCTGTTTGGAAGGCCAACAATTCAAGGTTTTCACCAATCACAAGCCACTGACCTTCGCCTTCCGTAAGGTATCAGACCCATGGTCAGCCCAACAACAGAGACACTTGTCCTACAGGTCCGAATTTACCATGAACATACAGCACATCGCCAGGAAAGGAATGTGGTAGCCAATGTTCTGTCATGTTGTTATGGATTCAGTTCACAGAGTCCCATGGGGTCGACTACATGGCCTTCGCCAAAGCGCAGCATCAGGACCCTGAGATTCCCGCATTATAGAATAGCCGTTCCCTTCTCAGGGTGGAGGATGTCCCCATCGGCCCAGGTAACCTGACACTGCTGTGCGACGTATCTACCGCCAGCCCCACCCCATTGGTCCGGCTGCATGGAGGTGCCAGGCTTTCGAGGCCATCTACAACCTGGGGCACCCCGCAATCTGCACCACAGTCAAAATGGTGGCTAGCAGGTTTGTCTGGCATGGTCTCCGTAAACAGATCAGACAATGGGCCAAAACCTGCACGAACTGTCAGTCTTCCAAAGTGCAGATGCACACAAGACCGCACACAGACCTTTGAACCAATTTGGTGCATGTTCAGCCATGTTCACATCGACATAGTGGGGCCATTACCAGTTTCCCATGGGGCAAGATTCCCCTTGACCATGGTTGACCGCTTCACAAGATGGCCACAGATGGACCTGCAAGCAGATACAAACACAGAAACCTGCACCAGGGCACTCATTGACACATGGGTGTCCAGATTCAGGGTCCTAGAGCTCCTAACCTCAGACAGGGGCCACAGTTTATCTCTGGGCAGTGCTGGCTAATGTTTTGGGGACACAGCTCCACCACATCACAGCATATCATTCTCAGGCCAATGGGTTGGTGAGTGCCTTCACAGGCACCTCAAGGCAGCCTTGATGGCTGGCTCAAGGGTCCCAACTGGATGGATGAACTGCCTTGGGTCCTGTTCGGGATTCGGACCTCAATGCCTTGGCATCAGAGATGGTCTACACTGCACCTTTGATCATTCCCGGGGAGTTCCTGACCCCCCGATAAACTCCTGCGTCATCAGAGCACCGGCCTGGTATTGCCTTGCATTCCTACCAAGTCTATGTGTGTGGGCTGCTACATGAGCCCCCCCCTACCCCTTGAACCGGCAACCCTCGAGAACTTGCAGCAAAAACTGGGGTCCCTGGTCCTGCAGCAACCCATACTATACAGCAAGCCCAAACATAATGTCCTTCAGGACTTAAACTTAATACTATGCATTTGTGAGAATGGGTGCACACCAGCCGTCCCTACAATGACCCTACGAGGGGCCCTAAAGAGTCATCGGGGACAACGGTTCCACCTTCGTCCTCAACATCAGCAGTAAGGAGGAAATTTTCTGTCAACTGCCTGAAACCAGCATATCTGGACTGAAACTAGTCGGTCTCCACTCCTCCCCTGCAGGGGCGGACCACCCAAGGCTACGGACAATAGCCCAGTCATTGGTCAGAGGGGGAGTGGGGGATCGTGTAGCCGCCCATGCACATAGACTTGGACCAACCCGCAAAATGGCTGATGAACACAGCGATCGCGCAGACCTGGGAGTGACACCGGCTGTTGTCCAAGGTTACCTCCGCACGGTGGGAAGATGAGAAACTCTGGCAGGAATGCCGGCCAATCCCAGGCTGGTGCTCCGATGATGCAGTGCCCTGATATCAGCACCTGGGGCCCATAGAAGCATGATGACCAGAGCAATAAACCAGTCTCATTTTCCAAGGCTTTGGTGTGCGTTTTGTTCTTCTTCATGCTCACGTAGCACAAATGCTACAAGACTGTACTTGGGCTATTGTGTCCACTTTCGCATACCGAGGCATTGGAAATTAGAAGTAGGCTGGAAAGGTTCATAAGAATATTGAGACTCTCTCCCTGAAGCATAGGAGGCTGAAGGGGACCTTATAGACATTTATAAAATCATAAGGGGCACAAATCAGGAAATAATGTCCCCAATCCCATAGATGAATCTTAAACTAGAGGGCATAGACTTAAGCGAGAGAGGAAATAGTTCACAGGGATCTAACAGATACCTTCTTCACACAAAGGTTGAAGGGTAGTTGGAAAGAGTTTCCAGAGCCAATGGCAGATGCAGGGACAATTATAATGTTCAAAAGACATTTTGGAAGGTTCCTGGATAGGAAAGGGTGGGATTCAACAGTGGCTGGAAGGGAGATGCCAGAGAGTTGTAGTGGATAACTGTTTGTCAGGCTGGTGCACCTCAGGGTTCTGTAGGGGTCCCTTGGTGTTTGTTATTTACATTAATGATCTGGATGATGGGGTGGTAAATTGGATTAGTAAATATGCAGATGATACTAAAATAGGTGGAATTGTGGATTATGAAAAAATGTTTTCAAAGATTGCAAAAGGATTTGGACAGGTTAGAAGGGTGGGCTGAGAGATGGCAGATGGAGTTGAATGCTGATAAGTGTGAGGTGCTTCATTTTGGTAGGAATTATCAAAACAGGGCATATGTAGTAAATGGGAGGGCATTGAGGAATAACAGTTCATCATTCCCTAAAGGTAGAATCTCATGTGGATAGAGTGGTGAAGAAGGCTTTTAGTATGGTGGCCTTTATAAGTCAAAGCATTGAATACAGGAGTTGGGAGGTGATGTTAAGACTGTTCAAGGCATTGGTGAGGCCAAATTTGGAATACTGTGTGCAGTTCTGGTTGCCAAAATTATAGGATGGATATCAACAAGGTAGAGAGGGTGTAGAGAAGATTTACGAAAATGTTACCTGGGTTTCAGAATCCAGATTACAAGAAAGATTGAACAAATTAGGTCTTTGTTCCTTGGAGCATAAAAGGTTGAGGGGATTTGATAAGAGGTATTTAAGATTATGAGAGGGATAGATAGAGTTGATGTGGATAGGCTTTTTCCCTCAAGGGTTGGAGAGATTGAAATGAGAGATTATGAGATAAGAGTGAAGGGGGAAAAGTTTAGAAGCAACATGAGGGGGAACTCCTTCACTCAGAGCGGTGGCTGTATGAAAAGAGCTTCTAGGAGAAGTAGTGGAGGAAGGGTTCATTTTGTCAATTAAGGAAAAATTGGATAGGTATATGGATGGGAGGGGAATGGAGGGTTATGGGCAAGGTGCAGGTTAAGGGGGACCTGAGCAGAGTACTGGTTTGGTGCGGACTAGAAGGGCCGAGGTGGCCTGTTTCCGTGTTGTAATTGTTGTATGGTTATATGAGAGGGATATGAGCCAAATGTGAGTAGCTTGGTCACCAAGGACCACATGGGTCGAAGGGCCTGTTTCCATGCTGTGGGACTCCATGACCAAGATTTACAATATGAACCTGAAGCCCATTGCAGGGATGTTTGGATTAATCTCAGATCCTGCAAGAAAATTTGGCTAGTCTTTCTGCTGTAAACTGATATTGTGTGACCTCTGCTGGAAATGGGGAGGACTGTTTTATGATCATAAATGATATTGGATTGAGGGGAAAGAAATATCTAAGTTAGAGCGCTTTCACCATCTGTGCACCAGTATTGTCAATGGGAATCAGTGGCTCAAGTGGGGGCAGGAGTAGACAACCAACGTCTGAAGACACCATAATTAAAGTAAAAACACAATGCTGGAGAAATCAGCAAGTCAAAGAGTATACTTTTTATAGCAAAGATAAAGATATATAACCAACATTTCTGGCTTGCAGAATGCTATTACAGCACCAGCCACTCAGGTTCAAATCCGGCACTGTCCGAAAGGAGTTTGTACGATCTACCCATGTCTGTGTGGGATTTATCTGGACACTCGGGTTTCTTAGGATGAAGGGCTCAGGCTGAAATGTTGGTTATGTATCTTTATCTTTGCTGTTTACACTGTTTGACCTACCGACTTTCTCCAGCGTTGTGTTTTTACCTCGAGAGAGGGCAATTTACTTTGTCTTTTCTCAACTTGTATCAAAAGGTAGAAGAATCTTCTGTGAAAATAGTGACAGGATCGCCCTTCTTGGGCATATATTGAGATCTCTCACATCTTACAAGAGGCACATATTCAATCTGTCAACGTGCAAGACAAGAACATTTTGCAGCTTAACTAATATTATTCACTAAATCTTTGACTAGTCATTTTAGAGATCAACCTCAATGTGCAATACAAAGAATGAGAATGGCTGTAAATACACTCACATTGAATACACTGAAGTTCACATTGACACCCATTTCCTTTTAAATTTCCCAAGTAACAGATAACAGGCGATGTGTGCACATTTGTTTAATGCAAAATTGACAATATCTTAAAGGTTACAAACCAATCCCTCTGCAACCACACCCAATGAAGATGACAAATGTAAACATTACAAAAATTCCAAATGTCATTGTACATATAGTACATTGTATATTTGTGTGCATAGGGGAAAATATTAACACTGTAAAATCAATCCTAAGCAAATGCCAGTGCACACAAAAGGTTCAAATTTGACAATCTATCACCATATTGGAGATAGGACAGTGCTTCACCTCCCACAATATCAGTACAAAAAGAAAACAGAATAGTAAGCACTGAAAAATTTGATGGCATGTCCTCATTTTCCAAAATTGGGTTTTCTTGTGGTAGAGTCCCATTAAAGTTTAAACAAAAAATGGAACAAACTGAGCAGAGGTCCGACCGCACCAATGACTCGCCTCAACTCTGCAACATGTCAGTCCTCTACACACGGAGAGATGTTGAATCATAGCTGTATGACAACAATTAGAAAGAAACAAAAACATTTAGAGCAATTCCTAGCTCTCAGAAGCAGAAGCCCCATTTAAAGAATCAAATTCTTTTTCAGAGCTGCACCTCATACAGGAAAAATACACAAAAGAGAATTTTGCTTTTCTGTAGCTTTTAACTATTTCATACTCTAGACATTAAAATTTTGAGACAAAATCATAATTGCAAATGAATTTATGTAAAAACATGCCAATTTTTTTGCTGATGTCTTTAAACAATAAAATACTTAAATACAATCGAACTTCAGAAGTGGAACCCTTGTCACTGCGCAACCACGTGATCGGGAAAAGCACAGATAAATGTCCGTTTCAGTGAATGCTGCTGTCTGGTTTCTGATCATGTCGGATTTTGTCATTCTTCACCATGTAGATAAAATAGGCTAGAGTTTCCTTCTCGTTGACTGGAATGGTCCTAAAGTGACGACTGATTGTCTGGAAAAGATTTAAAAATATATTTACTTGGGTAGTGTTAAAATATTACATATCAAGCTCAAGTATTTGCCTCCCGTGCCAAATATAACGTTACTATCATCAGTAAATTGTCTTCTGGTTAAGAAGATAGGTGCAGGGACAATGAGGCAGAGGTTTTATAAGGCACTAGTGAGACGTCACGGAGAATTGTGAGCAGTTTTGGTCCCTTCATTTAAGAAAGGATGTGCTGTCATTGGAGAAAGTTCAAAGGATGATCCTGGGAATGAAAGGGTCATCAAGTGAGGAACGTTTGACAGCTCTTGGCATGTATTCGTTGCAATTTAGGAGAATGATGGCGAGGGGTGGGGGGATCTAATTGAAACATTTTGAATGTTGAAAGGTATGGACAAATTAGATGTAGAAAGGTTGATTCCCAAGGTGGGAGAAATTAGGACAAGATGACACAGCTTCAGGATTGAAGGGCATCTACTTAGAACAGAGATGTGGAGGAATTTCTTTCGCCAGAGAGTGGTAAATCTGTAGAATTTGTTGCCGCAGGTGGTTGTGGAGGTCAAGTCATTGGGTATATTTAAGGCAGAAATTGATGGCTTCTTGATTAGCCAAGACATCGAAGGCTTATGGGGATAAGGCCAGGCAGTGGGGTGAATGGGGAAATGGATCAGCTCGTGATTATTAAAAGGCAAACAGTTAAGCCTATTTCTACTCCTATGTCCCATGATCTTGAACCCAAACAGGTCCCATTGTGTGTGCAGTGCCAAGCTGCTGTATGAACATCATTATAAATTACTGAACAATGCTGTATCCTTTTTTTTTTAATTTTTTTATTTTTCACACCATAAATCACATTAGCCATGATATACACTATTTCTTTTTCACACATATACAGTGACTTTTTCTCCCCCCCCTTTTCCTCCCAAACCACCCCCCCCACCCCCCCCCCCTCATCCATTTTAGGTATACAATCTAGGTTGCATTAATTCAGTCAGACAATGTTGTCATTCAACAAAAATACACCAGAAATTCTACAGAGTTCATTCTTTTCTTTCCTTCTCCTTCCATCAACTTAGGTAATGTTTGTCCCCGGTAGGTTTTCGCTATTGTATTTAATGTAAGGCTCCCATACTTGTTCGAATATTTCAATATTATTTCTTAAACTATATGTTATTTTTTCTAATGGAATACATTTATTCATTTAAATTTAGTAGTTTCTTCCTTTTAATTTGGTTATGTATTCCATTAATATTTAAAGACATATAGTTCAGCGTAGCCCTTTTATATTTTGTTTATCTTCTCTTTCCGTTTTTCCATCATTACCTTTCCTCCTTTTCCATTTCTGTTTTCTTATTTTCAACTCTTTATAAGACAACATTCCTACAACATCCAACATTTTCCTTATTCTCCTATTTCTATCTTATTTATCCCCAATCTCCCCTTCACCTCCTGAGTTGTCCTTTATCCCTTGTTGGACAACCACATCTCCCCTCTCCATTTGGATTTGCGAATCCACTTGCAAGCGTCAACTGATTTTGCAGTGACCGCTATTTCCCCCCACCCCGCCTCCCCCAGAAAAGATTTCACTTTTCATATGTCACAAAGGTCACTCTTTTAATTCCCTCCTTATTCTCTCTATTCCATTACCTTCCCTTATTAATTCTTGTCTATACTATCTATATTTTCCTCTAAGTACAGATACATTCATGTATGCTCATTGTCTCTATTCACTCTTATACCTCTTTACCCGCATACATATCAATCGTGATCATTTTTACTCTCATTACCCGTCTTCCTCCCTCAGTCTATTTTTGTCTTTACCCACATACATATCAATCGTGATCATTTTAACTCTCATTACCCGTCTTCCTCCCTCAGTCTATTTTTGTAATTGTTCTGCAAATTTTCGTGCTTCTTCTGGATCCGAGAATAGTCTGTTTTGTTGTCCTGGAATAAATATTTTCAATACTGCTGGATGCTTTAGTATAAATTTATACCCTTTCTTCCATAAAATCGCCTTTGCTGTATTGAACTCTTTTCTCTTCTTTAGGAGTTCAAAACTTATATCTGGATAAATGAAGATTTTTTGCCCTTTATACTCCAGTGGTTTGTTGCCCTCTCTTACTTTTTCCATTGTCTTCTCCAGTACCTTTTCTCTTGTAGTATATCTTAGGAATTTTACTACAATAGATCTTGGTTTTTGTTGTGGTTGTGGTTTAGAGGACAATACTCTATGTGTCCTTTCTATTTCCATTTCTTGCTGTAGTTCTGGACATCCTAGGGTCTTAGGGATCCACTCTTTTATAAACTCCCTCATATTCTTGCCTTCTTCATCTTCCTTAAGGCCCACTATCTTTATGTTATTTCTTCTGTTATGGTTTTCCATTGTATCTATTTTTTGAGCTAGTAGTTCTTGTGTCTCTTTAGTTTTTTTTATTAGATTTCTCCAATTTCTTTTTTAAGTCTTCTACCTCCATTTCTGCTGCTACTGCCCGCTCTTCCATCTTGTCCATTTTCTTTCCCATTTCTGTTAAGGTCATCTCCATTTTATTTATTTTCTCTTCTGTGTTGTTTATTCTTTTTCTTAAATCCTTAAATTCCTGTGTTTGCCATTCTTTAAATGACTCCATGTATCCTTTAATAAGAGCAAGTATATCCTTTACCTTGCCTTTCTTTTCTTCTTCTATTTCCCTGTACTCTTCCTCTTCCTCTGGGTTGGCCATCTGTTGTTTCTTTGGTGCCCTTTCCTCCTCTTCTTTCTTATTTCTATTGTCTTCTGTGGTCTCTTCTTGCTGCAGGTGTTCTGCAGCTGTCGTTGCCGGCTGTGGAGATCGACTCCCCAGCTGGTCCCCCCTCCCGTCGGTGTGTTTTTTTTCATTCGCATCGCGCATGCGCGATACTTCGCGCATGCGCGGTTGCGCACTTTTACTCGGCTCTGCGAGCCATTTTTGTAGTCCATTATTTACCGACCTGAGGGAGCGGGTTTCTCTCTCCGCAGCGGGCCTCTTCGGACAGGTAAGGCCTTCACCTTTTTCCTCCTTTGTCTTCTCTTCCTCTCTTCTTACCGTTGCTTTCGATTTTTCTTTTTTTGTCGCCATCTTCTTTCCACCTTTATACTCACTTTTCTGTAACTTTTATTTCTGTGCCTTTGTGTTTTCTTTTGTTTTTCCCGACTTTTCTGGAGAGGGCTGGAGTTCACCGTCCGGCCACTACTCCATCACGTGACTCCCAACAATGCTGTATCTTGTGGGGGCCAGCACCAAGCACCTTCCCTCCTATCTTTCTCTGCCTTCTTCATTATCCCCATTCCTCTCAATCTCTGATCATGTGATCATCCAGACTTGCATTTACTGCCATCTTGTGCCAGCTCAGTTTTCAGGCACGCTCAATTATTGGCCCACAAGAATCCATACAGCATCAATGCCAACGTCTCGAATTTCTGTTAACACCTCCCCCTCGGTCTCCCTTCCTCCAGATCCCATTTCCTTCCCCTTTATCAGAGACCCATCTTCTTCAGCCCTCTCTCCCTTTCTCAGCTTTCCCTTCCTCCCCATCCCATCTGTGTCGACCTACCATCTGCTTGCTTGTGTGATACCCCTTCCCTTCCTCTCCCCACCCCCCACTTTTTTTTATTCAGGAGACTGCCTGATTTTCAGCACTCCTGAAAAAGGGTTCAAGCGTGAAGCATTATCTGTATTTTGCTGTAAAGTTCCCTTTACAGTGATGGGGAAGGGGCAGGGTAAGAGAGGAAAGACTGCAGGGCTATAGGGGATAAAGGAAAGGGAAATGGGACTAATGATACCAGGATTGAAAGGGTTAGCATATGAGGAATGATTTGTGGCTCTTGGACTATACTAAATGGAGTACAGAAATATGATGAAGACCTCAGAAAGGCATTTTGAATGCTGAATGGCTTGGACAGAGTAGATGTGGAAGGATGTTTCCCATGGTAGGGGAGTCAAGAACAAATAGGCACATCTTCAGAATAAAAGTGCATCAATTTAAAACAAATGTGGAGAAATTTCTTTTGTCAAAGGGTAGGGAGCCTGTGGAACTTGTTACTATGGGCAGCTGTGGAAAGCTAGGTCAATTGAGTGTATTTAAGGCAGAGATTATCAGATATTTAATTAATCAGGGCATCAAGGGTTATAGGGAGTGGGGCTGAGGGTGAGGATGGATCAGCTCATGATTAGAATGGCAGAGCACACTCAATGGGCCGATTGGCCTAATTCTGCTCCTGTACCTTTTGATCGTGTCATGGATTGCTCTTTTGTTGAATGGACTCTGAACTGAATAGCCTCCTGAATAGCTACTAAATTTCCTTTTCTTTCTTTCTTTTCCAATCTTTTTATTATTATTATAATTTATAAACACATACAGTTCAAAGAGATATGAAAAATACATAGTAAATAATGAATTAATACAGAGATATTAAACAATAATATTGCAGAATAAAAATATATCATAAAAAAAAATTTAGATCAGTTTAGAGTATGAACTATCGCTAAAAAAAAATGATAATTAATAAAAATATATAAAAAAAAGAGAGAAAAAAAAACCCCAAAAAGGAAGAAAAAACAAATCTGAATTAAAAACTTTAAAAAAAACCTACCGATATAGCTAAATCACGCCGATCACTCCGATCTCATCTAACAGCCTAATTATCATACATAATCATAAAAAGAAAACAGAGCCAGATCAACTCAACACAAATGAAAATATTGAATAAATGGTCGCCAGGTTAACTCAAACTTAGAAGGGGATTCATAGACAGAGTTTCTAATTTTCTCTAAATTTAAACATAGTATAGTTTAGGTAAACCATTGGAAAACAGTGGGAGGATTAACCTCTTTCCAATTCAATAGTATAGACTTTCTAGCCATTAGTGTAAGAAAAGCAATCATACGATCCGCAGGAAGAGATAAATAAGTCAAATCTATCATAGGTAATCCAAAAATTGCAGTAATGGGATGTGGTTGTAAATCAATATTCAAAACGGTAGATATAATGGAAAAAATTTCCTTCCAATAATTCTGTAAAGAGGGACAGGACCAAAATATATGTGTAAGGGAAGCTATTTCCAATTGACATTTATCACATATAGGATCGATATGAAAATAAAAACGATGGAGTTTATCTTTAGACATATGAGCTCTATGAACAACTTTAAACTGTATCAGTGAATGTTTTGCACATAGAGGAGTTTACCAGTCGCAGAATTTTATTCCAATTTTCATTGGAAATATGAAGGTTGAGTTCTCTTTCCCAATCATTTTTAAACTTTCCAAAAGTCCCAGAATTTATTTTTGTAATTATATTATATAATTTAGATATCACACCTTTTGGAGGGAATTTTGAATATAGTATATCCTCTAAAACAGTCGTAGTCTCCCGATTGGGAAAAGAGGGTAAAGTTGAAACTAAGAAACTCCTAATCTGCAAATATCGAAAGAAATGAGATCTAGGTAAATCATATTTCATGGATAATTGTTCAAATGACATGAAAGAGTTATCCAAGAATAAATCCGAAAAGCATGTTATACCTTTAACTTTCCAGAGTAAATAAGCTTGATCAATTAGAGAGGGATGAAAAAAGAAATTTAGTACAATAGGGGTTTCCAAGATAAAATGACTTAGGCCAAAAAATCTCCGGAATTGAAACCATATACGTAGTGTATGTTTAGCCATTGGATTATCAATTAGTTTATATAATTTAGTAAGAGTAAAAGGGAGAGCAGCTCCCAAAATAGAGCTAATTGAAAAATTTTGTATCGGTTTAATTTCTAAATTTACCCAATGGGGATTTAGAGATAATTCTGAATAATTCAACCAATACCTTAAGTAACTAATATTAATTGCCCAATAATAAATTCTAAAGTTGGGTAATGCCAATCCTCCCTCCAGTTTAGATTTCTGTAAATATTTTTTCCCAAATCTAGGATTCTTGTTTTGCCAGATATATGAAGACAATTTCGAATCGACCTTATCAAAAAAAGATTTAGGAACAAAAATAGGTATAGCTTGGAATATATATAAAAATTTAGGTAAGATCATCATCTTAATAGCATTAATTCGGCCTATCATGGATAGGGATAATGGTGACCAATTGGTAAGTAAACTGCCGATCAGGTCCAATAGAGGGAAAAAATTAGTGCTAAACAAATCTTTATGTTTTTTAGTAATCTTAATCCCTAAATATATAAAATAGTCTCTAGCCATTTTAAAAGGCAAACTATCATAAATAGGAACCCATCCATTAAAAGGGAATAATTCACTTTTATTTAAGTTCAGTTTATATCCCGAAAAATTGCTAAATTGGGCTAATAAAGATAAAACTGCAGGAATAGAATTTTCAGGATTGGAAATATATAGCAATAAATCATCTGCATATAGTGATACTTTATGAATATCCCTGCAACGAATAATACCAGTAATATTGGGTGCTTCTCTGATAGCAATTGACTAAATTTCCAAGCATCCTCACTGTACAAAACATATCAAGTTTATTTGGCTCAACCGCATACATGAAATTTACTAACCAAAACGAAGGCACTTTAAACTTGGACCTAATGCAGAGGCATTTTAAAAGTACTGAGTTATCAATTTAATTTGTATGGATACAGCATGGTAAAGCATCATCCAAGCACTGAGTTCAATTTGAAATAGCAACTCATTGAGAAACTCAGGAAATTAGCTTGCATGACATGAAGGGCTCCAGCCTGATAACTTTACCATTCTTTCTCTCCCACTGATGCTAAATGACCCACTTAACTACCTGCAGCAAATTGCTTTTTTGCTCCAGACAGCAGCACCTGCAGTCTCTCATGCATATCCCTAGCCTGGATGACATGGTTGTCTCTCTTTGATTCAAGCTTGAATTCAAACCAAAGGCAAAGTCCAAATGCAAATGTTCAAAACAACGTTCAAGACCATGGGAGAAAGGAGTAGAAATAGGCTTGACTTGCCTTTTAATGATCATCCTTCCAGAGCTCAAGCAACAAAAAAATTCTTCAAAATACATGAAAAACATACACACATCTTACCAAAGATAAATAGAAATTCTAAACCATGGATTAATACCATAAAATATAGGAGCAGAAGTAGGCCATTCAACCTATTGGGTTCTCTCCGCCATTCCAACATAAGCTGATCCATTCTCCAACTCAGCCCCACTCCCCTTCCTTCTCCCAATAACCTTTGATGCCCTGACTATTCAGATACCTATCAATCTCGGTTTTAAATGTCTTGGCCTCCACACTGCCTCTTGAGGCAAATTCCACAGCTAAAAATATGGCGCAGGAGGAAGGGCTTTAGGTTTCTGGATCATTGGGCTCTATTGCAGGGAAGGTGGGATCTATTCCGACGGGATAGTTTGCATGTGAATTGGAGAGGGATTAATATCCTTGCAGGAAGGTTTGCTAGTATTGCTCTGATGGATTTAAACACTCCTCCCCAGATGCAACAAACATAGAATCCCCCTCATCTTCACCTACCACCCAACCAGCCTCTGCATCCAACATATTATCCTCTGGAATTTCTGGCACTTGCAACAGGATCCCATTACCAGGCTCATTTTCCCCACTCCTACCCTCTCTACCTTCCATAGGAACTGCTCTCTCCATGACTTCCTTTTGCACTCATCCCTCCCGACCAATCACCTCCCCAGCACCTTCCCCTGCGTGGAGGAACCACACGCACCCACAAAGTGCCAAAGTAGATAGTGGCGTGGAGGAGGAAAAAGGTGATATGAAAACTGCATGCAAAAATCAGAAATCAAAAGTGGTGGCAGTTTTCTCAGGTGGACCTATTTCAACGCAAGGAGTGCTGTAGGAAAGGCAGACGAGCTTGGGGTGTGGAGTGGCACGTGGAATTACGACATTGTGATCTTTAGTTAATGATGGCTTCAAGGAGAGGCAGGACTGCCAGCTCAATATTCCAGGATTCCACTGTTTCAGACATGATAGAATGGAAGGGGTAAAAAGGGGGAGGAGTGGCATTGCTCGTCAAGAAAAATATCACAGCTGTGCTCAAACATGATAGAGTAGAGGACACATCTAATGAGGCCATATGTTTGGAGCTGAGGAATAGGAAAGGTATGACAACACTAATGGGGGTGTATTATAGACGGCCCAATAGTCAGCGAGAATCGGAGGAGCAAATCTGTAGAGGGATAGCAGAAAACTGCAGGAAACATAAAGTTGTGATAGTAGGAGATTTAAACTTCTCACATATTGACTGGGACTCCCATACTGCAAAAGGGCTGGATGGCTTGGAGATATCAAATATGTTTAGGAAAGTTTTCTGAATCTATATATATATATATATATATATATATATATATATATATATTTATATATTACCAACCTCAGAGAGTGCAATACAGGATCTTCTATTTGGGAACGAGACAGGACAGGTGACAGAAGTCTGCGTAGGGGAAGATTTTGGGTCTAGTGATCATAATGCCATGAGTTTCAGCTTAATCATGGAGAAGGATAGGTCTGGGCCTCAGGTTGAGAATCTAAATTGGAGAAAAGCCAATTTTGGGGAAATAAGAAAGGATCCAGAAAATGTGGATTGAGCTCGGTTGTTTTCTAGCAAGGATGGAAGACCTTCAAAAATTGAAATTTTGAGAGTACAGATTTTGTTTGTTCCTGTCAGGATTAAAGGCAAATTTAACAGGTATAGGAAACCTTGGTTTTCAAGGGATATTGAGGATGTGGTTAAGAAGAGAAGTGTATTGTAGGTATAGGCAATTCGGAGTAAATGAGGTACTTGAAGAGTATAAAAAAATGCAAGAAAAAAGGAAATCAGAGGGCTAAAAGACAAGAGGTTGCTTCAGGAAACAATGTGAACGAATATCCTAAGGGTTTCTCCAGGTATATTAAGAGCATAAGGATAATAAGGTACAAAATTAGTCATCTTGAAGATCAGAATTGTGCTATGTATGGAGCCAGATGAGATGGAGGAGATCTTAAATGGGTTTTTTGCATCAGTATTTACTCAGGAAACTGGCAAAGTTGTGGGCAGTAAGGAAAACAAGCAGTGAGATCATAGAACCTATACATATTTAAGAGGAGGAGGTCCTTGCTGTCTGAAACCAAATAAGGATAGATAAATCCACAGGGCCTGACAATTTCCCTCAAACCTTGAGGAAGGGCAGTGTAGAAGTTACAGGGGCTCTGGCAGAAATATTTCAAGGGTCCTTTGCCATGGGTGAGGTGCAGGAGGATTTGAGGGTAGTAAACATTGTTTGAAAAGGCTCCAAAAGTAAGCTCGAGAGCCTGAAACCAATCGTAGGTAAAACATTAGAAGGTGTTCTAAGAGATTGGACATACAATTATTTGGATAGGCATGGACTGATTATGGATAGTCAGCATGGCATTGGTTAAACATGACCTACCATGCACAATCTTTTGAATTTTGAAGTTACCAGGAAAATTATTGAAGGAAAAGCTGTGGATGTTGTCTATGTGGACTTTAGCAAGGCCTTTGACAAATACACACACGGGAGGTTAGTCAGGAAGATTCAGACTCTTGGTGTTCATGGTGAGGTTCATGGTTCATTCAACATTGACTATATGGAAGAAGCCAGAAAATGGTAGAGGATGATTGCTTTTTAATCTGGAAGCCTGTGTCTATTAGTATGCCTCAGGGATCAATGTTGCTTGTCATCTATATCAATGATCTGAAGGATAATGTAGGAAGTTGGATCAACAAGCTGCATTTTGGAAGGATAAACCAAGGTTAGGCATACATGGTAAATGGTAGGGGAGTGAGGTGAAACAGAGGCATCTGGGAATACAGATAAATAATTCCCTGAAAGTGGCGTCACAAGTCGAGCTTTTGGCACATTAGCCATCATAAATCAAAGTATTGAGTATAGGAGTTGGGGTGTTATGGTATAAAGTTGTATAAGATATTGGTTAGGTAAATTTGAAGTATTGTGTGCAGTTTTGGTCACTAAAGTACAGGAAAGAAATCAATAAGATTGAAAGAGTGCAAAGAAGATTTACTAAGATGTTGCCTGGACTTTTGGAACTGAGTTACAGGATTAAACAGGTTTGGACTTTATTCCTTGAAGCTTAGAAGAATGAGGGGAGATTTGATAGAGGCATACAAAATTATGATGGGTATAGACAGAGTAAATGCTGGAAAGTCACCCAAGGTTAGGTGAGATGGAAAACAAGAGGACATGGTTTAAGTGTGAAAGGGGAAAACTTTAGGGGGAACTCCTTCCCAGAGTGTAGTGGGTTTGTGGAATAAGCTGCCAGCTGAAGGCTCAATTGTAACAGTTAAGGAACATTTGGACATGTACATGGATGACAGGGGTTTAGAGGGCTATGGTCTGGGTGCAAGCCAGTGGGATCGGGCAGAATAATAGTTCAGCACAGACTAGAAGCACTGAAGGGCCTATTTTCTGTGTTGCAATATTCCATGGTTCTCTGTTTTAAATGGGCACCCTTCAATCCTAAAGTTATGCCTACTTGTCGTAGACTCCATTACTATGGGAAACAATTTTGCCTCATCTACTTGGACTATGCTTCTCAACATCCAAGAGACAACAAAAATTCCTCATATGCTCATCCCTTCTTTCCAGGATAAACGTAGTCTGCGCCACAGACACCACGGAAAGCTTATATTTGCATCTGGACTTCGTTAAATCCACTCATTGCCAGGATGACACTAGACCTTGGAAAGCTGATGCTACGGAAAAATATTAAATCTATGCTATTCACCTCCAATTTCTAGAAGCTGTCCATGGATACTGAAGGACTTTAACATCAGTGTTCATTATAGTTATGGTGTCAGATACCTGAAAATAGAGAGTCCAACAGTCCCAAAGTTTTCACTACATCTTGGTGCATGTGAAAACATGCAATTCAACTCAGTGCTGTACAAACAAAATACTGCAAAACACCCATGCCATGATTATTTTTTTTTAAAAGAAAGAAATCCCAACATCTTGCAGTTCATAAAGCATCCCATCCCTTTGAGCACACTCTCTCCTCATTGCCACATTCATGCAGAAGGCTGAATTCTGGTACCTCCAGGTTTAAGGGTTTTTTTTTACCCCTAGCACTTATCAGGCCCTTTAACCTTCCTGTACGACCCCAAGCAAAACAATACTCCAGGCCACCTGTCTGCACTGTCGCAAGTTTTATTTTTGCCCTAATTGTAACTGTGAATATTTATCTCCCCTCTTCTATGGCTTTTTTAAAACCTCTCATGTGGTCATTTAATTTATACTTTAAGTGAAGCAGCAGCAAGCAGGAATTTCAATGCATCTGTCCATTGTACCTATGTATATGACAATAAACTTTCACTCTCCTTTATTGATTTTTACCCAGTCTGACTCCATTTATGACTCACACAGTCACCAAGGGAAACAAACCTAACTGCACAAAGACCACAGAATTGGAATTGGAAGAAGGTGGATAGTGAAAAGACTGGGAAAGCAGGGGATCAAGTTTTGGAAGAAAAGGAACCAAGATGTTTGGTAAGCTGACATTTAGAGCATTGTGTGCAGTTCTAGTCATCCAATTAGTAGCCATTAAGTCAAAAAGTGTGTAGAAAAGATTCACAAGGATGCTATGGGACTAGAAGGCTTGAGGTCCTGAGACGCTGGATAAGCTCAGACTTTTCATCCTGGAGCATTGGAGGCTGAGGGGTGGCTCCACAGGGTATATAAAATCAAGTGGCATAGACAAGGTGAATGATCATCTTTCCACCCATCCACCCCCACAGTATAGAGGAGTCCAAATCTGGAGAGCATTGATTAAAGGTAAGAGAAAGATTTAAAAGAGTAATCTTTTTGCACACTGAGGGTACATGGATAGAAACACTGAGAAAGTTATGAGTCAAATGGGACTAGCTTGGGGAGACAACTTGGTCAACATGGACAAGCTGGGCTGAAAGGCCAGTATTCATGCTGTAACACTCCACGGTGGCTTTTACAAGCTCCACTGGGAATAATTTACTCTTTCCTGGAGTAAATATTATTCCGGGTAGATAAACTCTGAATAAAATTAAAGTAAAGATATATGGATAAAATATGATGAGGGGAACTAAACCCCCAAACTCCTCAAAATGCAACTTCAGTCGTTCAATCATAATGCGTGGCAAGAAGTACAATGAGCAACTGTTTCTGCCATCAAAAGAACACTGAAGCAACCAAAGGTATAAAGGCAACCAAACCAAGGGCAATTGAGGTTGTAAATTGCTGAATTTATTTGGTAGTTCCAACTCACCACTTCCTAAATGTCTCCATTTACAAGACACCTTTCCCCAAGCCAATACATGGTTTCAACAGACAGTTCAATATGATCCAACGGTGAGCTTCAAGCCCAAAGACAGTCGAAGCCAGGCCCAACTGCATACATTGAATTGGGGTCAGGTGAAGCATCAAAAAAAATCTTCTGAATGGGTTTGTTTTACAATTGAATCAGGTTTTTAATTTTACACAAGTAAATTTCTAATTTAAATTTAAACATACAGGCCCTTTTGGCCATCGAACCCATGCTGTCCAAATACATCAAATTGACCTACAATCCCGATACATTTTTGAATGGTGAAAGGAAATCACCCAGAGGAAACCCACGCAGATGCAGGGAGAACGTACAACCCACAGAAAGCGCCGGATTCAAACCCCAGTCACTGGCACTGTAACAGCATTGTGCTAACCAGGCCATCAATTTGCTGAATTGCTTTTGATGTCAATGTCATTTGCTGCATTTTGCTTAATTTACTATCATGGCTAAACACAAGCAAATCGATATTTTAGGATGCACAATACCTCAGCTAGCTGAGCTTTATTTAGGCCAGGTCTGGTCTGTAGTTTGAAGTGTCTCTTATAACGCCTCAGTGTATTTACTTGCAACTGAAACAAATCAACCTGAGGAAAGAAAAGATTAAATGACTTCTGGTTAAATTAAGTTGGAGACTGCATACCGCCAACCAAGAAAACTCAACAAGCAGAAAAAAATGAGTGATGATTACTTTACAATTTTTAATGACTTAAAAGTATTAATTTCCTGAATTTTTACATTGCTTGTATCCTTAGGCAGATGCGGAGAGCGACCTTGGAATTGTAAATGTGGAAATTGCTACTGATGGAAAGAGTATTAAACCTGCATTCTAACAATTTTCGACAAGCTACAAGATTACTCGATCACAATATCGATCCACGTGGAATTGGGAAACATTTGGAGAACCACAGGGAAAGGATAACTGTGTGGGACGAAATGTAAAGTTGTTTCAGTGCACCAGGACATAAATGGCCTCCTTCTGCGCTGTATAGTCATGAATAGTTTACTTGATGATTTCTTCCTCTGAAGACTACAACAAACATCAAGGTCAGTTCCATGGGAATGGATGGCTCCCCAAACGACTGAGAACAGAAAGTGCCATATTTTTACAAGTTTGAACAGGAATTGCACAAATCAAACTGGAACGTTTAAGTATCTTTGGTGAAATCATAACGAAAGACTCACAGACCAACCCGTACTTGAGGTCATAAGGAGGTAGCAATAAACCGTGAATCCTTCCAACTGTCTTAACAGCAATATGTCACTGAATTAGATGCCAAATTCCAGCACATTTCTGAAGCACTAGTAGAAGGCTTGGACATAACATACCAGTTTTCACTATCGTCGGATGCCCCAAAGTACATTGTAGATAGCAAGGCGCGTGAGGACTGTCATAATGCAGGGGAACCATGGGTGCCAATTTAAGCACCAAAAAAAACCCAAGTTCAGTCACATAATGGCAATGTTGATTGCAAAATAATGCTTGGCCACGACAACATAGTGAAATCTGTTGCCTCACTTTAGAGTAAGCACATGGAATCTGATGTTTTGATAAGGCAGGTGGCCTTGATTACATTTCTCAACCAAATTACTGAGATACGAGGAAAGGAGAAGCTGGAACATTCTTCCCTTGGATCATAAAATGCACTTTAGAGAGGTTTATAAAATCTTGAGGAGGACATACAAGGCAAAGAGTCTTTATCAATATATCATCTTTCAGTGATTTAGATGATCAAGAGGGAAACTGGATCAACAAGTTTGTATTAAGTTTGAAGCTGTAGTGGACAGAGAGGAAAGCTTTTTCTTCCCACTCACATATTCACCTTGAGTATTCCCTACGCCATCGGTCCTCTGTGATTAGTAAGGGATTGCTTAAGGTGGGATGTGAGTGGGAAGGGAAGGTTGAGAATCACTACTCTAGGCCCAATTGTTACTGAAATATTTGGCTTGAGAAAAATTGTCATTGGCCCATTTCCTTTGGAGTACTGAAACCATGCACATAACGAGTCCATTAGGCACGATTAAAACAGTGGTTTTCAAACTTTTTTCTTTCCCCCACAAACCACCTTTAGCAATCCCTTACTAATTACGAACACCAATGGCATAGGGATTACTTAAAGTGATATGTGAATGGAAAAAGGTTGAGAACCACTGTTGTAGAGGGATGTGGACCAGCTGAAAAAAATGGGATAGAAAATAGCAGATGGCATTCAATGTAGACAAGTGTGAGGTTTTGCATTGGGAAGGACAAACTAAAGGAGGACATAAACAGTAAATGGGAGGGCACTGAGGAGTGTGGTAGAACCGCAGGGCCTGGGAGTACACATACATAATTCCCTGAAAATGCTATCATAGGTGAATAGGGTTGTAAAAAGAGCTTTTGGCATATTGGGATGTTATGATAAAGTTGTATAAGACATTGGTGAGGCCAAATTTGGAGTATTGGGTGTAGTTTATGGTCACCTGACTAATGGAAAAATATCAATAAGATTGAAAGAGTGCAGAGAAGATTTATCTTTTTTTTTTAAAATGTAAGCATATACCATGACAAGAGGCCATTTCGACCGTGCCACCCAATTAACCTGTACCCCCGGTACATTTCAAATGTTGGGAGGAAACCAGAGTCCCTGGAAAACAAAAATCCACGCAGACAAGGGGAGAACATACAAACTCCTTACAGACAGCATGGGATTCGAACCCTGTTCCCAACTGCTGACGCTGTAACAGTGTTGTGCTAACCGCTGCACTTACCACGTTGCCCAGACTTCAGGAACGGAGTTATGAGGAAAGGTTAAACAGGCGAGGCCTTTATTCCCTGGAGCGAAGAAGAATGAGGGAGATTTGATAGAGGTATTTAAAATTATGAGGGGTAGATACAGTAAATGTAGATAGGCTTTTTCCACTGTGTTTCCTGCTTTGCGGAAACTGCCAAAATGTTTGGCCTGGAAGTCAGCCTGAAGAAAACTGAGGTCCTCCATCAGCCAGCTCCCCACCATGACTACCAGCCCCCCCACATCTCCATCGGGCACACAAAACTCAAAACGGTCAACCAGTTTACCTATCTCGGCTGCACCATTTCATCAGATGCAAGGATCGACAATGAGATAGACAACAGACTCGCCAAGGCAAATAGCGCCTTTGGAAGACTACACAAAAGAGTCTGGAAAAACAACCAACTGAAAAACCTCACAAAGATAAGCATATACAGAGCCGTTGTCATACCCACACTCCTGTTCGGCTCCGAATCATGGGTCCTCTACCGGCACCACCTACGGCTCCTAGAACGCTTCCACCAGCGTTGTCTCCGCTCCATCCTCAACATCCATTGGAGCGCTCACACCCCTAACGTTGAGGTACTCGAGATGGCAGAGGTCGACAGCATCGAGTCCACGCTGCTGAAGATCCAGCTGCGCTGGATGGGTCACGTCTCCAGAATGGAGGACCATCGCCTTCCCAAGATCGTATTATATGGCGAGCTCTCCACTGGCCACCGTGACAGAGGTGCACCAAAGAAAAGGTACAAGGACTGCCTAAAGAAATCTCTTGGTGCCTGCCACATTGACCACCGCCAGTGGGCTGATAACGCCTCAAACCGTGCATCTTGGCGCCTCACAGTTTGGCGGGCAGCAGCCTCCTTTGAAGAAGACCGCAGAGCCCACCTCACTGACAAAAGGCAAAGGAGGAAAAACCCAACACCCAACCCCAACCAACCAATTTTCCCTTGCAACCGCTGCAATCGTGTCTGCCTGTCCCGCATCGGACTGGTCAGCCACAAACGAGCCTGCAGCTGACGTGGACTTTTTACCCCCTCCATAAATCTTCGTCCGCGAAGCCAAGCCAAAGAAGACTGTGGGTAGGTGAGATAGAAACCGGAGGAAATGGGTTAAAGGAGAAAAGTTTAGGGGAAACATTCAGGGGAATTTCTTCACACAGAAAGTGGTGGGAGAGCAGAATGAGCTGCCAGCTGAAGTAGTAAATGCTGGCTCAATTTTAACATTTAAGGACTGAGTCACGTGATGGAGTAGTGGCCGGTAGGGGAACTCCAGCCCTCTCCAGAAAAGTAAAAAAAAATAGAGAAAAAACAAAGGCACAAACATAGAAACTATAACAAAGTGAAAGTGTGGAGAAAATGGCAGCGAAGAAAGAAAAACCAAAAACAACGGGAAGAAAAGAGGGAAAGACGTCAGAAGAAGAAGGTGAAGGCCTTACCGGTACGAGGAAGCCCACCGTGGAGAGAGAAGCCCACTCCCTGAGGTCAGTGGAAGCCCTGAACTCGGGACTACAAAAATGGCTCACGGAGCCAAACAAAAGTGCGCAATGCGCAAGACAAAAATAACACCAACGGGAGGGGGGACCAGCTGAGGAGTAAATCTCCACAGCTGAAACAGACAACTTCAACACAACAGCAAGACTCTCAACAGGAAAACATAGAAAATAACGAGAACAAGAAGGAAGAGAATAAAAATAAGAAATCAAAGAAACAACAGATGACCAACCCAGAGGAAGAAGACCAACACCAAGACACTTCTAATAAAAATAAGAAGACCAAAAATACCCAACAAAATAAAACAAACAACCCAACAAGAAAACCAGAAGAGACAGAGGTAAAGGACACAGATCCTGGAGTGGACTCAGAAGAAGAGGAGGAAGAACACAGAGAGATGGAAGATGAAGGGAAGGGCAAGTACATGGATATAATTTTTTTTAAAGAATATATGGAAACAAAAAAAAATGGCAGTCACAAGAATTCAGTGAAATAAAAAGAATAAAAAGTACAGAAGAAAAAGTGAATAGATTAGAGATGATCATGACAGATATAGGAAAAAGAGTAGACAAGGTGGAAGAACGAGAAACAGCCATAGAAATGGAAGTAGATGACTTAAAAAAGAAATTGGAAGAATCTGATAAAAAAAGTTAAAGAGGCACAGGAGCTGTTAGCTCAGAGGATGGATATAATGGAAAATTATAATAGAAGAAACAATATAAAGATAGTGGGCCTTAAGGAAGATGAAGGCGGCAAAAATATGAAAGAATTTATAAAAGAATGGATCCCCAGGGTCCTAGAAATACCAGAATTACAGGAAGAAATGGAAATAGAAAGGGCACACAGAACATTAGCCCCTAAACCACAACCACAACAAAAACCAAGATCCATTCTAGTAAAATTCCTAAGATATACAACAAGAGAAAATATATTGGAGAAAGAAATGAAAAAAATAAGAGAAGACAAAAAAAACCACTGGAATACAAGGGTCAAAAATTTTTTTTCTATCCAGATACAAGTTTTGAACTCCTGAAGAAGAGGAAGGAGTTCAATGCACCAAAAACTATCCTTTGGAAAAAAGGTTATAAATTTATGTTAAAATACCCAGCGGTACTTAAAATAGTTATTCCGGGGCAGCAAAACAAACTATTCTTGGATCCAGAAGAAGCATGAAAATTTGCAGAACAACTACAAAACAGACAGAGAGATGAAGAGATGTAACAAGTACAAAAATGACAACAAACTATATGTGTGTGTCTATATATATATATGGACACACACGGAGACAGACACACACAGACACAGACACACACAGACACACACACACAGACACACACACACAGACACACACACACAGACACACACACACAGACACACACACACAGACACACACACACAGACACACACACACAGACACACACACACAGACACACACACACAGACACACACACACAGACACACACACACAGACACACACACACAGACACACACACACAGACACACACACACAGACACACACACACAGACACACACACACAGACACACACACAGACACACACACACAGACACACACACACAGACACACACACACAGACACACACACACAGACACACACACACAGACACACACACACAGACACACACACACACACACACAGACACACACACACACACACACACACACAGACACACACACACAGACACACACACACAGACACACACACACACAGACAGACAGACACACACAGATAGACACACACAGATAGACACACACAGATAGACACACACATATATAGACACACACATATATAGACACACACATATATAGACACACACATATATAGACACACACATATATAGACACACACATATATAGACACACATATATAGACACACATATATACACACACACACACACACACACACACACACACACACACACATATATATATAAAATAGAGTATAGGTAAGAACTAAGAAGGGAAAGAAAGGGAAGAAAGGAAGTAAGGAGGGAATTAAGAGAGTGACCTTTGTTATATATGAAGATTAAGTTCTTTTCTGGTGGGGAGATGGGTGGGGAAGAATGACAGTCACTGCGAAATCAGTTGACGCTTGCGAGCGGATTCACAAATCCAAATGGAGAGGGGAGATGTGGTTGCCCAACAAGGGACAAAGGGCAACTCAGAAAGGGGAGGGACCATTGGGGTTAAAGGAATTTTAGATTTGAGAATAGTGGAAATATTTTATGTTTTAGAAATGTTGTCTTATAATGTGTTCAAAAAAAGAAAGCAGAAATGGATGAGAAGGGAAGGTGGTGATGAGGAAATGGAAAGGAAAGATAAACAAAGTATGAAATGACTATGTTGAACTATATGACTTTAAATATTAATGGAATACATAACGAAATCAAAAGGAAGAAACTGTTAAATTTACTGAAAAAAGAAAAAATTGATATAGCATTCGTACAAGAAACACATCTAACTGAAGTGGAACACAAGAAATTAAAGAGAGATTGGATAGGACATGTAACAGCAGCATTATATAATTCAAAAGCCAGAGGAGTAGCAATATTAATCAATAAAAACGTACCAATCAAAATAGAAGAGGAAATAATAGATCCAGCAGGGAGATATGTAATGATAAAATGTCAGATATATTCAGAATTTTGGAATTTACTCAATGTATACGCACCTAATGAAGAAGATCAAAAATTTATGCAAGATATCTTTTTGAAGATAGCAGATACGCAAGGGAACATACTAATAGGAGGGAATTTTAACCTTAATTTGGACTCAAACATGGATAAAACTGGAAAAAAAACTAACAGAAAGAACAAAGTAACCAAATTTATAATTAAATCGATGCAAGAAATGCAACTTTTGGATATATGGAGGAAACAACACCCAAAGGAAAATTCATATTATTCGGGTAGACATAAAACATACTCAAGAATAGACCTATTCCTGTTATCAGCCCACATTCAAGGGAGAGTTAGGAAAATGGAATATAAAGCTAGACTATTATCGGACCACTCACCCCTGTTATTGGCAATAGAGCTAGAAGACATCCCACCAAGAATGTATAGATGGAGATTAAACTCCATGCTACTTAAAAGACAGGATTTTAGAAAATTCATTGAACGACAAATTAAAATGTACTTTGAAATAAATACGGAATCAATGAAAAATAAGTTTATACTATGGGACGCAATGAAAGTGTTCATCAGAGGGAAAATAATAAGTTATGTAACTAAGATGAAGAAGGACTACAATCGGGAAACAGAAGAGTTGGAAAGGGAAATAACAAATATAGAAAAAGAATTAGCAATAAAGGAAGATACAACTAAAAGAAGAGAATTGGCAGATAAAAAAATAAAATATGAAACACTACAAACATATAAGGTGGAGAAGAATATAATGAAGACAAAACAGAAATATTATGAGCTAGGAGAAAAAATGCACAAAATTTTAGCGTGGCAGCTTAAGACAGAACAAACTAAAAGAATGGTATTGACATCAAGGAAAAGGGACAAACAAATTACATATAACCCAACGGAAATCAATGAAAACTTCAGGGAATTCTACGAGCAACTATATCAAACTGAAAATGAAGGGAAAGAAGACAAAATAGATGAATTTCTAACTAAAATTGAACTACCGAAATTACAAACAGAGGAGCAAAATAAATTGATAAAACCATTTGAAATAGAAGAATTACAGGAGATATAAAAAAACTACCGAACAATAAAACACCCAGGAGAGGATGGATTCCCAATAGAATTCTATAAAACATTTAAAGACTTATTAATTCCTCCCATCCTGGAAGTAATCAACCAGATTGATAAAACACAAAGCATACCAGATTCATGCAAAACAGCAATAATTACAGTAATACCAAAAGACAGGGAAAGATCCACTTGCACCAGCGTCATATATTCCAATATCTCTACTTAACACAGATTATAAGATAATAGCTAAACTATTAGCAAACAGATTGGCCGACTATGTACCAAAAATAGTAAATCTAGACCAAACTGGATTTATTAAAAAAAGACGAACAACAGACAATATCTGTAAATTCATTAACTTAATTCATGCAGTAGAAGGAAATAAAACTCCAACAGTAGCGGTTGCTTTAGACGCAGAGAAGGCCTTTGACAGAGTAGAATGGAATTATTTATTCAAAGTACTACAAAAATTCAGCCTACCAGAGAAATATATTAATTGGATTAAAGCATTATATAAGGGACCATTGGCGAAAGTGACAGTAAATGGATATATATCAAAACAATTTAACAAGCAGATCAACAAGGCAGGGATGTCCACTATCTCCCTCACTGTTCGCGTTAGCTATAGAACCACTAGCAGAACTGATAAGAACAGAAAATAAAATAAGAGGGATAAAAATAAAAGAGAAGGAATATAAAATCAGTCTATTTGCAGATAACGTTATAATATACTTAACAGAACCAGAAATATCAATAAAAGGATTACATAGGAAATTGAAGGAATATGGAGAAATAGCGGGGTACAAGATCAACGCAAATAAAAGTGAAGCAATGCCAATGAATAATGTGGATTTCACAAAGTTTAAGAAAGAATCGCCATTTAGATGGCAAACACAAGCAATGCGATACCTAGGTATACAACTAAATAAAAACCTCGGCCATTTATATAAACTCAATTACCATCCATTAATGAAAAAATTACAAAACGACTTAGAGCATTGGAAAGACTTACCACTAACACTGATAGGGAAGATAAACTGTATTAAAATGAACATTTTCCCAAGGATACAATACCTATTTCAGTCATTACCAATACACCTAAGAGAGAAATTCTTCAAGGAGTTAAAGAAAATAATAAGGAAATTCTTATGGAAAGGGGGGAAACCAAGGATAGCACTAGATAAATTAACGGAATGGTACAAACAAGGAGGCTTACAACTTCCAAACTTGAAGAATTATTATAGAGCCGCACAATTAAGATACCTATCAGATTTTTATCAAACCAGATTGGACCAGATTAGAACTAGATAAAATAGGGGAGAAGATACCTGAACATATACTATATAAATGGGATGAAAAATTGGTGCAACGTAGGAATTCACCGGTATTGCATCATCTGCTCAACATTTGGAAGAAGATTCATGTAGAAAGGAATAACACAAATTACCAACTACCAAAACTAATATTGACGCAAAATCAGCTAATCCCTTTCACAATAGATAACCTTTCCTTTAGAGAATGGGAGAGAAAAGGGATCAAAAGAATAGAAAATTGTTTAAAATAAATTATTATCCTTTGAACAAATGAAGGATAAATATAATATGATAAATATAATATAACTCACGATACAATGTTTGCATACTACCAACTGAAAACCTACTTCAAGGATAAATTTGGAAACAGTCTGAGGTTACCAGAAGGAAGCAATTTTGAATATGTGATTACAGACACAATAATTTAAAAATTTGTAACAAACATGTACATCAAACTGCAAGAAAAGGAGAACAAGGAAACAAACGGTAAACCTAAACAAAAATGGGAACAAGATCTAAACATAAAGATGAAGAATGAAACATGGGAGAAGCTATGCTCCGGAACTAGGAGAAATACAATTTCTTTGGCTTGGCTTCGCGGACGAAGATTTATGGAGGGGGTAAAAAGTCCACGTCAGCTGCAGGCTCGTTTGTGGCTGACAAGTCCGATGCGGGACAGGCAGACACGATTGCAGCAGTTGCAAGGGAAAATTTGTTGGTTGGGGTTGGGTGTTGGGTTTTTCCTCCTTTGCCTTTTGTCAGGTTACACATGATACAATATAACTGGATACACAGGCTATACATCACACCTCAAAAGTTAAATAAATAGGACCCAACAGTATCAGGCAGATGTTTTCGCTGTAAAAAGGAAACGGGAACAACAATCCATGCAATTTGGACATGTGAGAAAGTGGAAAAATTTTGGGAAGATCTAAACTAGATATTAAATAAAATCACAAAACGCAATATACCAAAAAACCCAGAGATCTTCCTCCTAAGTAATATAAGAAACAAAGAATTTGGACTCAATTTGGATGGAGCACAAAAAAGATTTGTTATGATAGCCCTAGCTGTAGCAAAAAAATGTATTATGTCAACCTGGAAATTAGAAGACAACTTGAGAATACAACAATGGTACAGAGAAATGAATAAATGTATTCCATTAGAAAAAATAACATATAATTTAAGAAATAACATCACAATATTCGAACAAATACGGGAGCCATACGTGAAACACAATAGACAAATCCTACCATGGACTTCCACCACCTAAAATGACAGGAGGAGAAGACAACAAAAAGAACTGACTCAGTAAAATTTCTTGTTTATTTTATTAAGTGACAACATTGTTTAACGGGTTTAATGTATCTTATAGATTGAACTTCAAATAAATGGGAAAGGGGGTGAGGGAGGGAGGGAAGGGAGGGGGAGAAAGGGGGAGAAAACGACACTGTATATATTTAAGAAGAAAAATGTCTGTATGCATCTTGGTCAATATGGTTTCTTCTTCCTTGGCTTGGCTTCGCGGATGAAGATTTCTGGAGGGGGTAAAAGTCCACGTCAGCTGCAGGCTCGTTTGTGGCTGACAAGTCCGATGCGGGACAGGCAGACACGGTTGCAACGGCTGCAGGGGAAAATTTGTTGATTGGGGTTGGGTGTTGGGTTTTTCCTCCTTTGCCTTTTGTCAGTGAGGTGGGCTCTGCGGTCTTCTTCAAAGGAGGTTGCTGCCCGCCAAACTGTGAGGCACCAAGATGCACGGTTTGAGGCGATATCAGCCCACTGGCGGTGGTCAATGTGGCAGGCACCAAGAGATTTCTTTAGGCAGTCCTTGTACCTTTTCTTTGGTGCACCTCTGTCACAGTGGCCAGTGGAGAGCTCGCCATATAACACGATCTTGGGAAGGCGATGGTCCTCCATTCTGGAGACGTGACCCACCCAGCGCAGCTGGATCTTCAGCAGCGTGGACTCGATGCTGTCGACCTCTGCCATCTCGAGTACTTCGACGTTAGGGATGAAAGCGCTCCAATGGATGTTGAGGATGGAGCGGAGACAACGCTGGTGGAAGCGTTCTAGGAGCCGTAGGTGATGCCGGTAGAGGACCCATGATTCGGAGCCGAACAGGAGTGTGGGTATGACAACGGCTCTGTATACGCTTATCTTTGTGAGGTTTTTCAGTTGGTTGTTTTTCCAGACTCTTTTGTGTAGTCTTCCAAAGGCGCTATTTGCCTTGGCGAGTCTGTTGTCTATCTCATTGTCGATCCTTGCATCTGATGAAATGGTGCAGCCGAGATAGGTAAACTGGTTGACCGTTTTGAGTTTTGTGTGCCTGATGGAGATGTGGGGGGGCTGGTAGTCATGGTGGGGAGCTGGCTGATGGAGGACCTCAGTTTTCTTCAGGCTGACTTCCAGGCCAAACACTTTGGCAGTTTCCGCAAAGCAGGACGTCAAGCGCTGAAGAGCTGGCTCTGAATGGGCAACTAAAGCGGTATCGTCTGCAAAGAGTAGTTCACGGACAAGTTTCTCTTGTGTCTTGGTGTGAGCTTGCAGGCGCCTCAGATTGAAGAGACTGCCATCCGTGCGGTACCGGATGTAAACAGCGTCTTCATTGTTGGGGTCTTTCATGGCTTGGTTCAGCATCATGCTGAAGAAGATTGAAAAGAGGGTTGGTGCGAGAACACAGCCTTGCTTCACGCCATTGTTAATGGAGAAGGGTTCAGAGGGCTCATTGCTGTATCTGACCCGACCTTGTTGGTTTTCGTGCAGTTGGATAATCATGTTGAGGAACTTTGGGGGACATCCGATGCGCTCTAGTATTTGCCAAAGCCCTTTCCTGCTCACGGTGTCGAAGGCTTTGGTGAGGTCAACAAAGGCGATGTAGAGTCCTTTGTTTTGTTCTCTGCACTTTTCTTGGAGCTGTCTGAGGGCAAAGACCATGTCAGTAGTTCCTCTGTTTGCGCGAAAGCCGCACTGTGATTCTGGGAGAACATTCTCGGCGACACTAGGTATTATTCTATTTATAGTGTGAAAAATAAAACATTTTTAAAATTTTTTTTTAACATTTAAGAAGAATTTGAGCAGGTACATAGATAGGACGTGTATGAAGGCCTATGAACTGGGCGGAGGTCAGAGGGACTAGGCAGAATAATCGTTTGGCACAGATTAGAAGAGTCTATTTCTGCACTGTGTAATGCTCTAGATTTCTTTCTCCCAGAGAAGGGGAGTCGAAAACTAGGGGCATAAATTTTAAGTGAGAGGGGCAAAATTTAAAAGGGTCCTCAGGGACATTTTCCAAACAGAGGGCGAGGGGTGTATGGAACAAACTGCCAGAGAAAGTTGAAGGGGGTACAACTAGAAATTTAAAAGGTATATGGATATGAAAGGCTTTTAAGGTTGTAGGCCAAACACAAGAAAATGGGATTAGCTTGAAAAGACAACCTGGTCAGCATGGATTAGGTGGGCCAAAGCACCTTTTTCCAAGTTGTTTGCTCTGTGACTTATCTGAAACTGCTACCTCTTTCTACTATCCATTCCCTCCACCCCAAACACTGCAACTTAAAAATAACTTGTTTTCTCCCTTGTTCTGAGGTTAAGTCTTCAACGTGAGTCGGAGGATCACGACTCTGTGGAACTTATTGCCACAGAGTGCTGTGGAAGCGAGGTCATTGGGTGTATTTAAGGCACAGATTGACAGGTAATTGATTAGTCAGGGCATCAAGGGTTACGGGGAGAAAGCCTGGAAGTGGGGCTGAGTGGGTGGATGGACAAGCTCATGATTAGAATGGCAGAGAAGACTTAATGGGTCTACTTCTGCTCCTATATTTTGTGATCTTGTGAAATGCCAACTTTGATTCTTTAGAAATACTGCCTGACTTGATGTGTTTCTGTATTTTATGCTTTAAAATAAGTAAATAAAAAACCTGCAAGTGATGCAAATCTGAAACAACATTTTCTACATTGTTTTTATTTCTGTCATCTGTGGGAATACAAAAAAAAACCTTGAATTTTCTGATCAAGTCACTGCAACAGATCTTTAACTCAGAAGCAAAGGAGAAACCAAGAAACAGGAATAACCCTCCTTTATATCAAATCAAATGCAACCTTTATCAACTTTTGATTAATTTTGCACAAAGTAAAATTGAAACAATATCAAGTCAAGGCTTGAGTTTAACCTGACCTTGAGGTCACAGGTCAGAACATTATGAATAGTGTTCAGCCCTCACAATGGAATATAATAAAGAAGTGATCTCCAGAAGAGTCATTCCAGATTAACTGGCAGCAAATTTGACTTAGTTGGAGATTACGGATATAAACTTTTTGTCTGGCTGACAAGGGGATACAAGTAGCATTAACTTTATAATATTTATACAAATGACTCTGGCTGAAGGAACTGAGAGTATATTTGCAAATTAGCTGAAGACACAAAGTGGAAAAGTAGCAATTGGAACTTAAAGAGGAATATAGATATGTTAAATGAGTGGGAAAAGTTTTTTGGAAAACTGAGTATTATGCGTGGAAAGGAGAGAAATGGTCTTTGGAAGAAAGAGTGAAAAAACATTAACAGTGGTGGCAGAGATACAGAGATCGAGGTTCCCTAGTGCACCAGATAATCAGGAAAGTTAACAGAACATTATCATTTGTAGCTGAGGAATTGAATACTAAAGTAGACCATCATCCTCAAGTTATTTAAGTTGCTAGTAAGACAACATTTGGAGTACAGTGTTCAAAACAAACGTTTGAAGTATCAGAAGCCATTTGGAGAAGGTTCACTGGAATAACTTCTTGAATGGGTGGGCTGCCTCAAATGTTGCGCTGACCTATATACAGGTATTCAAACCCAGTACAGTACTAAACTCTTCCTACCTTGTAAATCTATATTTTTCTTTCATCCATGTGTCTGCCTAAGTATCTCTTAAATGCTCCTACTGTTTCGACCTCCACCACCACCCTTGGCAACACATTCCAGGCACCCACAAATCTCTGTCTCCCCTAAACTTTCCTCACTTCACTTTGTTGAGATGTCCATTGGTTTTTACTACTCCGGCCCTGGCTGTCTACTTTATCTATGCCTCTCAGACCTCTATGATGTCACCTCTCATCCTTCTTCACTCCAAAGAGAAAAGTTCTAGCTCCATTAGCCTTGCCTCACGACTTATTTTCCAATCCAGGCAACATCATGGTAAATCTCCTCTGCACCCTCTCCATAGGTTCTACATCCTTCCTACAATGAGATGACCAGAACGGAAATCCACTGGAATTTAGAAAAGTGAGAGGAGAATTGAGATGATGAGGGATTTTGAACATGGAAAGAATGGAGATGTGAGAAACTGCAGGTGCTAATCTGCGAGAAGAACTCAGCAGGTTGAACAGCATCAGTGTTGACCCACTGAGTTCCTTCAGCAGATGGTTATTAAAACATGGAAAGAAATGTTTCTTCTTCCAATAGAATCTATAACTAGGGATCACAGTTTAAAAATAATGGATCACAGTTTAAAAATAATGGATCAATCTTTTTAAGACAGACAAGGAAAAATGTTGTCATTCAGACCATGTATGTCTTTGAAAGCAGAATAAGAATATGTTGTGGCAAAGTTAGACTGACAGAAGAGTGAAAGTGGTGCATTTGGATTTTCAGAAGATCTTTGATAACGATGCTTTAGCACACACATTTAAATGCATGGGATTGGGGTAATATAATGGCATGGATTGAAAATTTGTTGGCAGACAACAACCAGAGAGAAGGAACGCAGTACCTGATGGGATATCAAAAGAATCAGTTCATGGATCTCAGCTACATTTAATACAGATGCTCTCTGATAGATAAACATCTAACTAAATAACAGAGGTGACTGCTTCAGTCATTGCTAAATTTGGGCATCAATTTAAAAAATTGATTTAAATTTTTTTTTAAATCTTGAACAGACAGACTTGACAGTAGATTGAATGTAACAGGATGTGTACTTAACTGTGCTCACCGACTTAACTGAAGGGACCATGGACACTGAAAGCATAGAACAGCACTGTACAGCCCCTTCAGTCATTAATGCTGCGCTGTCCTATATATTCCTACCAAAAAAAGGACTAATCCCTTCCTACCTCATAACCCTCTATTTTCCTTTCATCCATGTACCAGTCTAGGAGTCTCTTGAATGCCAGGAAATAGGGAATGAAAGCAGATCAGTATCCTCAGGTGCACAAGATGTAATGACTCTGGTCTTTGAGGGTGGGTCAGTGACGATGAGGATATGAGCAAACAGTTCGGTGAGGCCACGTGTGAAGGACGTTTCCAAGTCAGTGACAATGGTATCACAAACAAGGTCTGACTTGAAAACTAAACAATGGGTTTCAGCAATATGACCCGTTCATGCATCAGGCAGCTCCTGTACACATCAACGATTTCGATCATTGCAACATCAAATGCAATATTTCCAAATTTGCTGATGAGGTGAAAGATTGAGAGGTTTGATGACGTAAATATTGTGATTTTTTAAAAACTTTTGACATACAGCAAAGTAACAGGCTATTTCAGTCCACAAGTCTGTGCAACCTAATTCACCTATAATTCAAACTGTGGAAAGCCCTTGGGGAAAACCCATGCGAATATGGGAAGAAAGTACAAACTCCTTGCAGACACAGCGGGATTCAAACTTCAGTCCCGATCGCTAATAGCACTGTAACGGCATTGCGCTAACTGCTACAACAGACGTGCTGCCCTAAGTGAGTGGTTTAAATAAGAGGCATTCACTGAAGGACCACACACGAGAACAAGATAGGACATTCGTTCAGCAAGATTCTCATGGCAAGAGCTTCAAAGACCCATTGCCACAACGCTCAGAAAAATTCTCACTCCATTATCAGGGCAGCGTAACAGTTAGAGCACCAGTGCTCGTGTCTAGGATTCGGATACCACACTGTCTGTAAGGAGTTTGTACATTCTCCCTTTGTTTGCATGGGTTTTCCCCAGGAGCTCCAGTTTCCTCCCACCTTTTAAACCATACCAGGGGTGTAGATCAATCCGGTGTAATAGGTTTGTGGGCTGAAAGGGCCCATTATCACGCTGCATGTTTAAATACAATTTAAATCCTACATGGGGCAGCATTTTATTCTGACACTATGCCCTCCAATTCTGGACTTTCCCATGTGGAAGCTTCCTCTCATTTATTCACGGATACAGGATTGGCCAACAAGCCACTTGCATGGAGTCGGATAACGGCATTTATTCTGTCTCATTCCCTTTATATAACGACATCCCATGAATTTCCTCTGAATCCCTCCAATGAAATAACGTATTTCTTGAAGTGGGGAATTAAAGGCATTCCAATATGCAGGATGTTTCAGTTAAGGAAGGATTTTCCTTCTTTTATATTCCAAACCCCTTTAAACAAAGGGACCTTGCCTTAAATGCAGCACTTCCTAACTTTTAATTTAATTTTAATTTAGAGATACACCACAGATAACATGCCCTGCCGGCACACGAGCTCCACTGCCCAATTAACTTACTAACCATGTATGTTTTTTAAATGTGGAAGGAAACCGGAGCACCCAGAGGAAACCAATGCAGGCATGGCGAGAACATACTGTGACAGATTATGTTATATTTTATATTATGTTTAGATAGGTGTTAAAGGATACAAATTGTGGCAGGTTTTTTATTTAGGTCACATACAGACACAAACACTTCAAGACACATCTCATTTAAAATGCCAGAGGTCTGCCCAAGCCAGACAGACCAGGCTCCAGGTGCCTTTGCAGAAACTTTGAAGAATGCCTATAGAGACTTCACAAGTAGGTGTTAATTCGACATGCTGTGGAGTAATGGATTATTGTTTTGGAAATCAACAGAAAAACCTGTGACAGAGTATATAGAAATGTTTTTGGGAGATAAATTGGGAAAGGTTTGTTAGAGTAGGTCACATACAAACACTTTAAAACAAATCTTATTTAAAATACTGGAGCTCTGCTCATGCTAGACATAGTGGCTTCTCACACCTTTTGCAAGAGCTTTGAAGAGTGCTCAACCGACTTCACTAATTGTTGTTTACCAAAATCAAAAGATGAAAGAGATTGCTGGAGCTACATATTGTCTGCATAGAGCTTGCTGTTCTAAGAGGGTCATGTGGTTTTGTAAGCAGAGAGGCCTTCTCTGAGAGAGAGAGAGGGAGAGAGAGTGAGAGAGAGAGATGGAGATCAGTTCTACAGTGTTACAGCCAGCAACAGCAGCTGGGACTGGAACAGGACAAGCTGACAAGGAGCCCTAGTTTGGAAGATGGCCTAGCCACAGCCCTTGTGGTTCATGCAAGAGGAGGAGATGACTGGCTGTCTAATGTTTCACTTGGAATAAGACAAACAAAAAGGAACTAGGTTATCATCTGGAGAATCCTGATGGGGTAAGTTTCATCAGCGAGACACTGAGGTGACTGATGGAAGTACTTTGGTTGTGGATCTCCTGGAACCACACATCTCTCTCTGAAAACCAACAAGAACCTTCCTAAGCGGTAACCATTTACCTTCCGAGCACCAAAGCCTGGTGAACTTTATACATGTTAAATTCTGTGTACAGTATAAGAATTGCCTGCAACCAGTGAACTTAGAGGAATGAGAAGTGAGACTGGATTGTGAACCAAAGAACTTTTCTGAACTTACACAATTATATACACGTGCGCATAAAATTAGAAGGGGGTTAGGTTAAGTAAGTTAGAGATAAGTTAAAGTTTGATTCTGTTTTCATGTTTAAAGGTAATTAAAAGCAACTTTTGTTTAAGTAGCCATGTGTCTTGGTGAATATCTATTGCTACTAGGTTTATGAGTCCTCGGGGCTCATAACAAACCGAACTCAGAAGATTATGTCCGAAACTGCAGTCTGTCTGAATGCAGTTGGCTGTTCTAAGAGGGTCATGTGGTTTACTCTGAGTGTGAGAGAGAGAGAATTCAGTTTTATAGTGCAGCAGCAACTGGGAATGGAACATGACAAGCTGGCAAGCTTGTGGAAAAAAAACCATTTTGAGGACGGTTTGTGAGTTCTTAGTTCAGCCTGGTCAAAGCCCTTATGGTCCATACAAGAGGAGAGGACTAGCTGCATAATGTTTCACTGGAAATAAAGGAAACAAAAAGGACTCTGTGGTGACCTGAAAGAAAGAGGTTATCATCTGGAAAACCCTGATGGGGCAAGTTTCTTCGGCAAGACACTGTAGTGGCTGTTCAGAAGGAATCAGCTGTGGGTGTCCAATGAGAAACAAATCTCTCTGAAAACTGACAAGAACCTTCCTGAGTGGTAACCATTTACCTTTCAAGCACCAAAGCCTGGTGAAGATTCATAAATGTTAAATTCTGTGCACAGTATAAGAATTGCCTGATACAGCGAACTTGGAGGAATGAGAATTGGACTGTGAATCAAAGAACTTATTTTGAACTTGTATATACACTACATACACGTGCACTTAGAATTAGAAGGGGGTTAAGTTAATAGTAATAAGTTAAAGTTTGATCCTGTTTTCATGTTTAAAGATAATTAGAAGCAATTTTTGTTTAAGTAGCCATTTGTCCTGGTGAATTTCTATTGCTGCTGGGTTTTGGGGTCCTCTGGGCTCATAACAGATGGCACCATATTAGAACCCAGGTCGCTGGCACTATAAAAGTGTCGTGCTAATTGCCAATGCTAACTGTGCCATCCATGTACATAAATCTTCCAATCTCTTTGTCCCCAGTTTGACTCCACATTCAAATATTATTTTGTTCTTTCTTCCAAAATAAACATTTTCACATTTCTCCACATTATGTTCCATTTGCCATTTTTTTTTTTTTAAAAAAAAACTCACTAACCAACTTCTCTACAAGTCTGTGCCCACCTCATCTGCTTAAGCATCATCCACACACTCACTTCCTTCCCCCAGCTCTACACCTATATTATATGAACACAACCTCAGCTGTGATCCCTGTTGTACCCTTATGGTCACAGGTTGACAATCTGAATGAGATCTCTTCATTGTTCCACCCTGACTGTTGGCCAATCCTCTATCCCTGAAAATACCACTCCAATCCCGCAGACTTTCATCTTGTGACAACCTTCTGTGAGGCAAACATCTTCTGGAAGCCTGATATATTACTACTTTTCACCCTTAAATCTGGTAAACATTTCTTTTAAAAACTTGCAATTTGTCAGACACCATTTCTCCTTTATCAGGCCCTGCTGACTCTACGATTACCCAGATGTGTTGATGTTACTTCCAACAGAAGCTAAGAAGAACATTGGCTGGATAGTTATTCACTACTTTTCTCCACCTCTCTCTGAATAGGAGTCCCACATTAGCAGTTGGTCAATCTTTGCTAATTTTTCATGATCTAAGAATTTTTGTATGATTAAACTATCCTGGTAGCTTTTTTTATTAAAGGAGTTTTTTTTGTTTTTTTTTGCAGATGATGACATTGTAGTTAGCCTCATGAGCAACGATGATGAGTTGGCTCACAAGAGAGGAGGTGGGGAGGCTTGTAAAAATGGTGCAAGAACACCCAAGTCTCAACATTGTCAAGACAAAGGAGGTGATTGTGGACATCAGGAGGATGAAGGTCAACCACTCTCCACAACACATCAATGGTTCTGTCATGGAGAGCACATAGTTCTTGGTGAGCATATAACAGATGAGCTATCCTGGACCCACAACACTTCCTTTTTAGTCAGGAAGGTACAGCAATGTCAACATGTCCTAAAGAGGATAAGAAGAGCATGGCTACCTTGACAACATTTTACATGAGCACAATTGAGAGTGTCCCATCTGGATGCATCACTGTGTGGTCTGATCGATACAGAGCAAAGGAACTGAAAGTCAAAGCAGAGGATCATCAAAATGGCCAAGAAGATCTCTGGGGTCTCCCTTTCCTCTATTAATGGGATTCACCAGGACCATGGCTTAAATAAGGCTCAAAAAATTATTGAGGACCCTTTCAATCCAGCACACAGTTTCTTTGACCCATTACCACCAAGAAGGATGTATAGGACAGCCAAGCTGGGAAATAGCTCTTCCTGCAGTCTGTGAGATTGATGAACAGTATCCTGTAACCAAGTAAATCATCCCAAATTATTCATATATATTTATTTAAATTACATCTTTATGTATATATGTGATTATTATACACAATGCATTGTGTTGGCACTGTGGTCCAAAGAAACGTTGTTTCATCTGGTTGCAGCCGCTGCAACCGTGTCTGCCTGTCCCGCATCGGACTTGTCAGCCACAAACGAGCCTGCAGCTGACGTGGACTTTTTACCCCCTCCATAAATCTTCGTCCACGAAGCCAAGCCAAAGAAGACATTACAAATAATAAAATTGAACATTGTAGAAAAAATTGAAAGGGTTCAAAAGATTGGAAGTAAGGAGGTTGTTTCCATGAGTTTAGGGGTGGGTTGACAAGAATCGGGGTCAAAGTCTCAGGCAATGGGATAAGACGAGAAGAACTGAGACTGAACTTGTGGTGTTCTCCACTGAGAGAGCTGTAGAGGCAAAGTCATAGGATTATTAAAGATGAAGATAGATGCAAAAGGGAATGGGGAATAAGTAGAAACAGGGCATTTGACATAGAGGATAAGTGGACCAAATGGCTACTCCGACACCTAATTTTCTGTTTTTAAAGAAATCAGCGTTTTCAGCTGTGGTAAACTATTGCAATGTATAATTATCTGATAAAGCATTCCTATTGACCAGTTGTACCTGTTAGTCCCTCCTCACAGGTTCCTGTACAAAGGTGACTTTTCCACGGCCCCCTGCAACTCAGTACAGAATAACTAAACAGTAGGGATATGCTATGTTCTCAAGTGAATGAACACCTATTGCTTTCTCCACATCTGCATCAATTTAATTCACTTGAAGTTTTCTACAATGAAGCAGATCCTCAAAGCAGAAAAGCTGGAAATCGACCCTCAATCGCTGGAGGTATCTACTAGCTTCAAACTCTGGCTGTGCTGTTTTGAAGCATTTCTGTAAGCCTCCTCTACTATTATGCAATCAGAGACCAACAAACTGCAAGTACTGGACTCCCAGGTCAGACTCTAGTGTACTCCGTGATCAGGGACGCCAAAACATACCAGGAGGCCATTGACATCTTTAAAGAGCAATACGTGTGCAAAATCGTCATTGCCTATGCTAGACGCCTTTGAAAACAACAACCCAGTGGTCGTGTGCCGAATATCTTTGGGCCCCGCGAGCACTCATCGGCACCTAATCCGGGACATCTACATCATGGGAATCAGATCAAATCACAGACAGAGAATTTTGGAGCAAGGGGAACTCAGTCTGCAGAGAGCAGTCAAGCTGGGGGTGGCTCTCCAGAACATGGAGGCCTACTCGACTGACCACGTGGCCACCATGCGGTCCTACCAGCCGCAGCCATCCTGGGACACGCTATCATCTTCCGACTCTACTAACAACCAGACTAAAGCAGCAGTACTTCATGAAAGTCTCCCAATGCTCTCAACCGGCTCTGGTAACCAACCCCCAACCGCAGCTGCCGTGTTCCAGGAAGCCCCCAAAGTACTACTTCTGCTGCCTGGACAAGTATCAGAGGAAATGCTGGCCAGCAAAGGATTCAATCAGCTCCAGCTGCAGAAAAAAAGGACCACCATGCCCAAGTGTGCAAGTCCAAACCCCTTCCTAGCAGCGCTGCAGGGGCCGCCTTCCTCAGTACCACTATCATCTGGGGCCAGCAGCACGACATGTGATCCGCGGGGGCCGCCATCTTCCAGATCTGGAAACACTGCGTGTAGGCCATGGGGGCCGCCATCTTCTACTGCAGCAATGTGCAACGACACATCTCTAGCCTCCATCAACCTCAACCAGGACGGTCCACACCAACTCGCCAGGTCGGTAATGGACATCAAGGTGAACGGCCACGTGACGAGTTGCTCATTCAATAGAAGGACCACGGAGAGTTTTATACGTCTGGACACAGAGCAGCGCCTCTCCCTCACAGTACTGCCAGTGAACCAGAAGATCTCCTTGGCATCCAAGTCATATACAGTAGACATTTAGGGTTTCTGTATTGTGACTTTAACAGTGTGGGGTACTCTATGTGACAACTTTAGACTGATGGAAATGTCACAGCACTGATCTGCTGTACTGTTGAGGCTTGATTTTCCAATGTCACTTTAAAAGCATAATGATGGCATTTGATGGGCCTCATCCACCCCTCACTGTAGGTAGCCAACCTCCTGCATACGCGTCCACCAACCAAATCACTCACTATGCACGACTTGTGGGCTCTCCCCCTTCCATCACTATTCGCCAATCTCACCCAGAACTGCAAACCCGTCACCACTAAAAGCAGACAATACAGCACTGAGGACAGGGCCTTCAGCCGGGCAGAGGTACAATGCTTACTTAAGGAAGGAGTTATTGAAGCCAGCAATAGCCCTTGGAGAGCGCCAGTAGTGGTAGTGTGGAATGGGGAAAAGAATAGAATGGTCATTAACTACAGTCAGACCGTTAATAGATTCACTCAATTAGATGCAAACCCCCTTCTGCGAATCGCCGACATGGTCAATCAAATTGCCCAGTATCGGGTCTTTTCGTCCATCAACTTCAAGTCGGTATATCAGCTACCCATCGCCCAGAGGACTGCCAGTGTACGATGTTCAAAGCGGTTGGCTGCCTCTACCATTTCCTTCGGTCCCCTTTGGCATAACAAATCGGTCTTCCAGCAGGAGATAAACCATATGGTGGATCAGTACACGTTGCAGGCCACTTTCCTGTATCTCAATAATGTCACCATCTGTGGCCATGATACCCATCTCCAGAAATTTCTCAAGACAGCCAATCTACTTAATCTGACATACAAGGCCAAGTGTGTGTTCCGCACGACTCGTCTGGCCATCCTTGGCTGTGTCATGGAGAGTGGCGTCATTGGCCCGGACCCAGACCGCATACAATGATCTTCCACACAGCCTCAAGGAGCTGAAGAGGTGCCTTGGGCTTTTCTCCTATTAGCTGACCAAGGCTCTCCCTCTTATCAAATCTACGTTCTTCCCTCTGGTGGAGGAGGTTTGTGCATCCTTCAACCGCATCAAGTTCAACATCGCCAAGGCCACAATGCATGCTGTGGATGAATCCACCCCTTTTCAGGTGGAAAGCAATGTGTCAGAATTTGCCCTTGGAGCCACCCTTAATTAGGCTGGCAGGCCTATTGCATTTGTTTCAAGCACCCTGCAGGGTCCTGAGATTTGGCATTCCTCAAATGAAAAAGAAGCCCAAGCCATTGTTGAGGCAGTGTGGCACTGTCGCCATTACCTGGCTGGTCAGAGATTCACCTTGCTGACCAATCAATACACTGTTGTGTTGTACATGCTCAACAATCAGCAGTAGGGCAAATTCAAAAATGATAAAATACTGCAGTGGAGAAAAGGATTATCCACCCTCATCTATGACATCCTGTACCAGTCAGGGAAACTTAACGAGCCATTTGAGCCCAAGAGTCTGTGGGACGCCCTGTCCTGTGGGACTTGAGCCAGCACTCAGATTGACTGACTACAAAACCTCCATAATAATCCCTGTCCACTCAGAGTCACCAGGTTCCTTCACTTCGTGAAAGCACGCAAGCTGCTGTACTCCATGGACGAGATCAGGACCACCACAAAGAACTGCTGAGAGCAAGCCGCACTTCTACCAACCAGACAGGGTGCAATTTATTAAAGCCACTTGCCCCTTCGAGCGACACAGTGTCGACTTTAAAGGACCCCTGCCCTCCGACCATAACATATACTTCCTTAACATCATCAACGAACACTCGCGTTTTCCATTTGCCATCCCCCTGCTCGGACAGGATTGCTGCCAGTCATCAAGGCCCTGTGCAACCTCTTCACTCTATTTGGCTTCCCCAGTTATATCCATAGTGATCGAGGGCCTTCCTTCATGAGTGACAAGCTGCAACAAAACCTGTTGACCCGAGGCATTGAAACAAGCAGGACTACCAGTTACAACCCCCAGGGTAACGGGCAAGTGGAGAGGGAGAATGCTACGGTCTGGACATCAGTCCTCCTAGCCTTGTGGTTTAAAGGCCTTCCAGACTCCTGCTGGCAGGAGGTTCTCCCAGAGGCCCTTCGCTCGACCAGGTCCCTGCTGTGCACCATCACACAAATGTATGCTTTCCTTCCCCAGGAAATCTGCGACAGGGACCACACTATCAATATGGCCGACGTCACAAGGGCCTGTGCTGCTGACCCATTGGTTGAAAGGGTCCACCTCCTCCATGTCAACCCCCAGGAAAACTGTCATTGATAAATATAACATTAAAAGAGAAAACATTTGTTATTAAAACAACTGGAATATTCACTCAAATAAAAATTCCTGATACTGGAGATTTTTACCTCTGGGGATTCAGCTTCATGGTCTGGTGAATCTCCCCCTTCGTCATCACTCCCTTTTCTCTTTCTCTTATTTCGCACACTTTGTATGAAACTTTTGTGAAAATCACATATGTACAAATGTCGGACCTGAAAAATAAAGGTTAGAATAGAATGTTACAATACATTAGTAATAAAACTATGAGATCATATACATTGGCAAAGTCTTGACCCCTCTCTACCTTTTTTGGGGGGGGGGGGAAGGGGTAGTGGAAGAAAGGTCAAGGTTTGACCTGATAAAAATTGTTCATATGTTGATAAAGTTTCTGATAAGAGAAATACCAAAAAAACTATTCATGCTTGTGGAAAAAAAAGTGAAAAAGTTGGATAGGAAGTTCTCGGCAAAAAAAAAATTCCACTGGAATTTGGCATGGCAAGAATGTGGGTCAAGGTAGAGTTAAAAACTTAAGGGAAAATTGGATGAACACGAAGTACAAGGGAAAGATTATGCTGAGAGTTAGACAAAGAACAGGAGGCTTGAATTGATCATAAATTTGTGGAGCAGAGAACCAGGCCCTTTTAGTTCACCAAGTCTGTGCAAATTATTTTACCAATCACATTTGCCTGCATTAGGACAATATCCTTTTGTCTTGCCTATCTAAGTGTCAGTCTAAATGCTTCTTACGTCATATATTTAAACATATTAACTAGTTTAAACATTGACCGGTTGCATCACACATGGATTGGTTATTTGAATTCCAGTAACAAACATAGCCAAGTCCATCACAGATACTGGCCATCCATCCACTGAAAATATTTAAGTGAGGCACTCCTTCAAGAAGGCAGCCATCATAATGGCTCCCCCACCCCCAACACTCCAATCACAAACTTGCCTGCAGGAAAAAGAATCTCAGGGTTGTATGTGATGTCATGCAAGTATTCTGACAATAAATCTGCAATCTGAATCTGAAAATCTAAATCACTGCTACTTTCAGGAAGAAGTAACAAAACCCTGAAATCCAGCACTTCTTGGTTCAAAAACAGTTTTCTACCATCCTTCCCACCCGCCCCTCCCACCCCCGACCAAACACAACTATCAGGCTCTTGAAATTCCCCTTACTACCCTAATCAAAGTACACTAGGACCACAAAGAGACCCATCTGCACCGCTGAAATGCCACTTTTTCTCTTGCACTACATAATTGTGAATATTATTTCTTTTATATTTATTATCTTTCTGTATAGTAATTTAAGGAATACTCTAAGTACCTGTATGGCTGCAGTAAGAATTGTGTGGGGCGGCATGACTGGCCTAGCGTTTTGCAAAATGCCTTTACAGTGCCAGTGGTCAGGGTTCGAATCCTATGCTGTCTGTAAGGAGTTTATACATTCTACCTGTGTCTGCATGGGTTTTCCTGGGGTCTCCGATTTCCTCCCACCATTCAAGATGTACCGTGGTGTAGGTTAATTGGGTGTAAATTGGGCGGGATAGACTCTTGGGCTGAAATGGCCTGATATCATACTGTATGTCTAAAAAAAAAATCAATTTACATCATACTTATGTGTATGACAATAAATTCATAATCAAAATGAGAGTAGAAAGTGAACACTGGTATCAACACAATTCTAAGTTTTAAAAAAAATCTTTGTAAAATTCAAGTCTCGACTTGAATTTACGTGTTTCCCAAGTTCAAAGGCAGGAGATGCCACAATTATTGGCTAGCCTCACTTTACTGCCCTTCCAATATTCACAAATCATTACTCAAAATATTGAGATGCAAAATGTAATATGCTCGTGCACAATTTTTGTAAAAAGGTTTCAACTCACATTTCTTGATGCATGTGCAGATGACACACTTCACCTTATGGAAAATCACAATACATGCAGTTTTCTAGCAAGACAAGCCCCCCTCCGACCACCTCGCCCTCCTCTCCCAGTAATGTGATAGTCATCTGCACTGTGTATCGGGGGTAATTACCAGCTAATGACCAACTGGTGATGTTCTTGCACTGTTTAACTGAACTTTTTCTCTGGAACACTGTGAACTTCTGTTTTTTGCTGCACTACCCGATGTATGCAAGTTAGAGTCGACATGTCTGGATAAAACACCAAAGTTTTTCACTATGTCTCAGTTGCATACGGCAATAAATAATTCAATACCGTTGCACTAAAAAAAACAGCTTTTTGTTCATAACAGTGTTGATATGGTATTGAGAGTCTCCTACAAAGCTACTGGAAACTTGAAAATCAGTGCATGTGAATGTACAACCAATAGCGTCACAGCCGAGGCAAGGGATGCAAACACAAATCAGTCTGATTTGCAAGACCATGTTGCTATAAACGACAACATGTTTAATGCAAAAAGGAAGAAAATGCTTCAGGTGGCAAAAAGAACAGGAACCAGATGATATGGAGAAAAGTTAACAGAGTAAAGAACTGGAAATTCAGGAGAATGACCCACACAGTGGGTCATGATTCAAATCAGGCCTCTTGAAAGGATGCTGGAATGGCTCAATCCTGATTTTCAAAACTAAACTAGATATACACTAATTAAAGAATCACGGGGAAATTGTTGAAAATTTCAACAGGTCATTGATGTCTTGAGAGCCAGCATATGTACAATTTTAAATACTAAAAAAAGAAACATCTGCAATGTTTATTTCATTGTCATTTAATCATTTGTTTACTGATAATTAGAAAATAAGCTTTTCATTAACTTTTTAAACACACAAAGCAGATAGATGGGAAACCTGAAGTGAAATTTAAGGACTTCATTTATACATCATGTAAAATAAAACATTATGAAACTTCATCATAAATCAGATTTACTCTTTTTTTTAAAAAAATCCAGGAAATGAGACTCTTGTCTAAATTAAATGCAGTGCGCTATGCAATTTCAAGTCAGGATTACGCGGATTCTTGGGTATCAGTCTAGACTTAATTGTAGCAGTCTCAGAGTTGGAATATGGCACTTGAAACTCTGTCCAACACCTGATTTCTCCTCGTGCTACTGGCTGTACTGTTAACATCACACTTCTGATTTGGTTTATAGTTGGCCACATCTTTACACTTATAGCATGTTTAACTCAGCGAAATATCCACCATACTGGTGCATAGAAACTAAAGCATGTAAAAATAGGCACAAAGCCACAAAAGGAGACACGAGGACAGTTAAAAGCATGTGACTTCTTCAGGAGAATCTGCAGATTACACGTGGAACCTAGAAAATCCAAAGTCACAACCAGTTGTTGATAAGCAAAAAAAAAAATTGCCTATAAACCAAACTGGGAAAGTACAGAAAGTTATTGAGTAAGACAGAATAGATTAAAGCTGTGGGACAACCTGTTCCAAGTCATTGCAAGCAAGACACTGAGTAAATACTGGAACACCACTCATGGCCCAAACAAGCCACCACTGAAAAATCCTTTCCATTCTTCGCAAGTCACTTCCAAACCTGAACAGCTCATATATAAGCTGTTCCCATAATATTACACAATATGGTAATCACAACATTGCAATAAAATGCAATCTGGTTCACTCCATTTCCATGTTCTTTACCCACAACTGAAAATTATTCCCTCTTCAGATCATTGACTCGACTCCACCAACCTGCCTTTTCCCCCATATCCCTTAATTCCTTTTTTTAAATGAAAAAAATCTATCTAACTGAACATTAAATAAGTTTAATGAAGTAGGCTCAACCACTTCCCTGGGTAGAGAATTCCACAGATTCACTACTCTCTGGGAAAAACAGTTTTCCTCATCTCCATCTTAAATCTACTTCCCTGAACCTTAAGGCTGTGTCCCCTAGTTCTGGTCTCACCTACCAGTGAAAACAATTTTCCTGTCTCGATCTTATCTATTTCATAATTTTATATGTTTTTCTAAGATCTCCTCTCATTCTTCTGAATTTGAGTGAGTATAATCACAAACAATTTAGTATCTCCTCGTAGGTCAGCTCCCTCACCTCCGCGATCGACCTGGTGAACCTCCTCTGGACTGCCTCCAAGGCCAGTATATCCTTCCTCAAGAATGGAGACCAGAACTGCACACAGTACTCCAGGTGCGGCCTCACCAGTATCTTGTACAGTTCCAGCATGACCTCCCTGCTCTTGAATTCAATTCCTCTAGCGATGAAGGTCAACAATGCATTTGCCTTCTGAATAACGTGCTGTACCTGCAACCCAACTTTTTGTGATTCATGCACAGGCACTCCCAAGTCCTTCTGCACTATAATGTGCTGCAGTTTTTCACCCTTTAAATAATAATCTGCTCTTCTATTTTTCCTACCAAAGTGGATGACCTCACATTTGCTAACATTGTACTCCATCTGCCAGACCTTTGCCCACTCACCTAACTTAACTATATCCTTCTGCAGCATCTCCACATCCTCTGTACAATTTGCTTTTCCACTCAATTTGGTATCATTCACAAACCTGGCTACACTACACTATCCCTTTTTCCACATCATCAATATAAATGGTGAACAGCTGTAGGCCCAGCATTGGCGCCTGTAGCCTCCCATTTACTACTGTCTGCCAATCAGAAAAACACTCATTTATCCCGACTCTCTGCCTTCTGTCAGCTAACCAATCCTCAATCCATGCCAATATACTTCCCCGACTCCATTCACCTGTATCTTATTGAGAAGTCTCTTGTGCAGTACCTCATCAAATGCCTTCTGGAAATCCAAATATACAACATCAACCTGTTCCCCTCTATCTACAGCATCCATTATATCCTCAAAGAACTCCAGCAAGTTGTCAAACAAGACATGCCCTTTCAGGATCCATGCTGCCATGCTGCATCTGCCTGAGGGAACCCCTTTGTTCTAAATGTCTCACTATTTTATCCTTAGTGACAGCTTCAAGCATTTTCCCGACTATAGACATTACCCATCTTCGGCCTACATCCCTTTTAAAAAGTGGCGTGATATTTGCTGTCTTCCTCATTAATTCCGTTTCTCCGCCCCTATACACAGTATTCCAGAACATAACTATTTTCTGAAAATGGTCTCAAATCCAAATTCAAATCGAACCTTTTGGCCAAACATTTTTTGTCTTGAACCATCTACTAAGGGATGTGTTTTCCTGTATTTCCCCAAAGCATGTGACTAAATTGGTCACAGTTTCTGGAGAAAAAGAAGTGGAAAATAAAAGGGCATTGGTTTGATTGTAAGCAAAGATCAAATGATCCTCTAGTGTTTGCATGTTCTTCAACAGACTGCATGGGTTTTCTCTAGCGACTTGCATTCCTGGGCAGTAAAATTCTCACACCAAAATGGTACAACTGGTAAATATACCTTTGACGCTTCATCTGGAGAAGCATTCAATGACATGCTGAATCATCTCAGACTTCATAAAAAGTAGAGATGTTGGAGCACCTTCTTCAGGGTTGCCTCAATGTACTGGCTTTAGGAGAGGTTTTCTAAAATATGAACTCCCAAGAACTTGAAAGTTCTAACCCTCTCCATCAATGCAAATACAAATTCTCAGTTGGTTTTAGCATTGGGGCAGGGATTGGCGGAATTTGGTAATAGTTCTGGACAGACTAATGGAGGATTTCCACCCCCCCCCCCCCCCTTCCTCCCTCCTCCTCCTCCTCCTCCCCCCTCCCTCCTCCCTCCCAGTGACAAGTATCTGGCCATCAACAATCAACTTTTTGTTTCTGGGACCCCATTACAAACTGCCTGCGACTCTTCCCAAAGATCAGCCAAGGACAAAAAGTAAATAAATAAAAACACCACTTCTGTATTTGACGAAGTTCATGAATGCAATTGCTACTGGACACCGCCCGGCCATGATCCAGTTTTGCACTAATTCACCCTCAACACGGGGCTGTCAGCTCAAGTGCAACAAACGGGCAATTTTCACGCGTCTGCTTAGATTGTTTCAACTCACCGTTTAATCAGGAGGGCAAATCTATATTCTCACTCGATGCTGGTACAAAGACCTATCAGGGCGACATGAATAAGTCAGTCCTGGGGACAAGACCAGAAGGTTTTGGTACAGAAGTCGCCCGATCACTGTGCAGCCTTTTTGGTGAATAAAAAGTCAAGTTAAGAATGGAAGCCGAGGCGTTTTGGGGGTGGGGGTCCGAATAGCAATCTGGACTGGGTGGTAACCACTGCGCTATTTACCATCCTTGACTGGGGACCGACTACACTCGCCAAGTCTTTTTTTGCCACCGACCGACTCACCAATGTTACACTGTAGGTCACACGCGATTTACAGTTTAGGTGAGTTTTTAATGTTACCATCTGGACAAGTTTGTCACAACAAAAAGTGATAATTTTCGAACTTGGAAAAGATCTGGGATCCATCGAAACATCCGATCGGGAGTTTGAATGTTTAAAAGGCCACTCCGTGGGCAGGTTCAGTGGTTAACAGGGTGTTGAAATGCACATTTCAGGCCTCACGATTGCTTCTGTCCAGCCCAACTGCTGAGTTGGCAGAGACTTAAAATAGTTTATTCCCACCCCCTTTCCCTTTTAGCTCCAGGATAACTTGAGTTACTTTCTGGAGAATCGGGACGGATCTGGAAAATGCAAGGGGGGTTTCTGTTTGAAAGTCAAACTCACGTTCTTGTCGGTTTCCAGTTTGAGTTTCTTCTGCGAAATACTTTTCTGGATCCTCTTGCTGAAGCTGGCGTTCCCGGCAGGGCGGTTGCACCTCTCTCCGTCGTCAACCAGACAGCAAATGTGGCCAAAGCCTGGAGCCCCAGCGCCGCCATCCCGGCTATCTTCTTCGGTACTGAAACCGTTCATTATTTTCCTTCTTTTTTAAAAAAAGCCTCCTTCAAATCCCCTCTCCCCCCCCCCCCCCCACCTTCAGAAGAAGAGGTGCATCCACTCTTGTGTCGGTTCGAAACCGGCGATTGGACCCTCACTTCCACAGCCACAAAAAGAAACTATTTTTTAAAAATATAGATATATTCTCTTATAAAAGGAAGAATTCAATATGGCAGAACGTGTTCCTTCAGCAGCAGGTTACAGAACTCATGCTGCAACTTTGACAGGGGGTTCAATCCCTGCAATTTCAACCAAATTTGGATTCTCTTCCCACAATGGCCGTGCAAACCCTCTCCTCGCAATCTTGCGGCGTTAATGCGCGTCTTTGAAGAAAAATAAAAGGGGGGGCGGGGACGAAAAAAATACACACAGCTCCGGGGATTGATGTGTGTGGTGTTTTCATTCAGCCTTGGAACACGTCCGATACAACCCTCCAGCGGATGGAGGGTATTGCACGCGTTCTTCCTCTCGAGAACGTGGAGGAGGGAGGGGGGGGGGGGTAAAAATCAAAGAGAACTAAAAACCACAACACAAAAAAAATATAAATTACGCTGCGTCTCCCCGCTGCAAGCAGAAGCTGCACTCCACAAGTCCAGCCCAACAGCTGTTGCCATGTACAACCCCTTCCAAAAGGAATCAGGAAATCGTGCCCCTGCGCCGATACTTTGCCAGCGTTCCAATCGCCTCTGATTGGATGGCGGCTTTGTAGCGACGGCCACTGTCGGGTTGCGCACCGGGAAACCGAGTCCCCCTTCGCACCTTCCACCGCGTTTGGCAGAGACGCGTGAACTCCATCTCCCAGGGTGCCGCGCTCGCTGAGACCAGGCACGCATGCTTCGGCCGGCTGGATGCGGAAGGAGTGGAGACAATGGGAGAAAGGGGGTGTCTTTTTTTTGGGGGGGGGGGGGGCCACAGCATTTTTTTTTTTGACGCCTCGCTCTCCCGACCTGAAACAAATGCACAACGTGGTAGAAAGAAAAATGCGCACGCGGTTTAAAAAAATAAAGGGATGGGAGTTCTTCGAGCAGAGCTTCAGTAACACGAAGTGGAAAATAAAAGAGGTTTCTCAAATATGTTTTTGTTCTGACACTAGGGAGTTTTGTCCTGGCAACGTCGGTGAGTTTCTTCCCCTCCCCCCCAACCCCCTCTCCTCCCCCCCACCCCCCTCTCCTCCCCCCCACCCCCCTCCTCCACCCCCTCTTCCCCCCCCCTCCACCCCCTCTCCCCCCCCCCTCCACCCCCTCTTCCCCCCCCCTCCACCCCCTCTTCCCTCCCCCCTCCACCCCCTCTTCCCTCCCTCCCATGCTGCTGGTGGAGTTTAAAGTGCTCCTGAATGAGTTGTGCATCGCACAGCGGTAACAATTCTCCAGTAACGTTTCCTGTTTTTTTACTGGGCTGGTCGCCATCCGATATTTTCAACCCTGAACATTTAAGAGGTGATACGAGGCTGAAGTCATTCATAGGAATGAATCCTGTGTCTCAGCTGTGACCTGCTGATACACGAACTTGTAAAAAGTCAACTTAAATATATATTCTGCCCCAAAGAATCAAACTCCACCGCAGCGAAAGTTAACGCAACTGAATAATGGCAGACGAGCGTGATGGCAAATGTCTGGTGCACATTTCGAAATGACAGTCCTTGACACTGAGGGAGTGAACAGAAAGCGTGGAGTCCATGAGGCAGAAGCGAGATCTACGATTTATTGTTACAAGGCGGAATCGAAGGAAAACCGTGCATCAATTAAAGGTCGATTGTAAAAGAAAAAAACACACGTGTATAATGACGTTTGAGCCTTGTTTTGTGACAGGAGAAAGATACACTGGGACCATAGCAACCACCAGAACAAAATGAGAGCATCGGACAAAGCAGTTATGAGCCAAATGTACGACCTTCAGCTCATGCGAAGGACAAGAGCAAAAGGAGCTTGTGAACACCATCACTGCCAGGCTCCCCTGGGTTCCAGTCCTCGTTCCTCTCCGAAAGAACACTATCAAAATACTTTGGTCATGGCTCGCAGCGACTAAAATAAAAGACAGCCTTGCGCTCGATGTTTATTTACAGCCAAAGAACATGGTATTTCAAAAATTGGCGGGTGAAAATGTTCTAAAAAATGTATTAAGGAGAAGGTGATGTGAACATTTAGCAGGTCAGGTGCTGAATCCTTGGGGGGGGGGGGGGGTTAACAGAGCAGTTATGGTTTAGCTGCAAGTTTAAGGAGGTAACATTTTTCTCCTCTTGGCACTAGTTTGTTGACTGTTTAGAGCAATGTCGGTGTGCTGAGGTTGGGGGGGGGGTAAGAGAGCAGTTATAGTTTAGCTGCAAGTTTAAGGAGGTAACATTTTTCTCCTCTTGGCACTAGTTTGTTGACTGTTTAGAGCAATGTCGGTGTGCTGAGGTTGGGGGGGTAATAGAGCAGTTATGGTTTAGCTGCAAGTTTAAGGAGGTAACATTTTTCTCCTCTTGGCACTAGTTTGTTGACTGTTTAGAGCAATGTCGGTGTGCTGAGGTTGGGGGGGGTAAAAGAGCAGTTAAAGTTTAGCTGCAAGTTTAAGGAGGTAACATTTTTCTCCTCTTGGCACTAGTTTGTTGACTGTTTAGAGCAATGTCGGTGTGCTGAGGTTGGGGGGGGGTAATAGAGCAGTTATAGTTTAGCTGCAAGTTTAAGGAGGTAACATTTTTCTCCTCTTGGCACTAGTTTGTTGACTGTTTAGAGCAATGTCGGTGTGCTGAGGTTGGGGGGGGTAATAGAGCAGTTATGGTTTAGCTGCAAGTTTAAGGAGGTAACATTTTTCTCCTCTTGGCACTAGTTTGTTGACTGTTTAGAGCAATGTCGGTGTGCTGAGGTGGGGGGGGTAATAGAGCAGTTATAGTTTAGCTGCAAGTTTAAGGAGGTAACATTTTTCTCCTCTTGGCACTAGTTTGTTGACTGTTTAGAGCAATGTCGGTGTGCTGAGGTGGGGGTGGGGGGGTAATAGAGCAGTTATAGTTTAGCTGCAAGTTTAAGGAGGTAACATTTTTCTCCTCTTGGCACTAGTTTGTTGACTGTTTAGAGCAATGTCGGTGTGCTGAGGTTGGGGGGGGTAATAGAGCAGTTATGATTTAGCTGCAGTTTAAGGAGGTAACTTTTTTTTCTTGGCACTAGTTTGTTGACTGTTTAGAGCAATGTCGGTGTGCTGAGGTTGGGGGGGTAATAGAGCAGTTATGGTTTAGCTGCAAGTTTAAGGAGGTAACATTTTTTTCTCTTGGCACTAGTTTGTTGACTGTTCAGAGCAATGTCGGTGTGCTGAGGTTTTTTTTCCCGCTCTCGCAACAAATCAGGTAGCGCCAACGATTTAATGTCAGCATTAACTCGTTAAAATAATGTGTTATTTGACATTCCAACCATTTCCAACTATTCAAATCTGAAAAACTTTAAAAAAGTTTAGAACATTGTAAATATCATTATTTTTACAAACACCATAATTGCATCAAGTAAAAATACAATATTAGCATGTCAAACTGCGTACTGTATAATAAGGTTAAAAATACATAACCAGCATTTCAGGCTTGAGCCCTTCATCAAGGTATGAATGATGAAGGGCTCGAGGCCTAAACGTTGGTTATGTTTCTTTGCTGTCAAACAGTGTCCTTTATATAGCATTGTGTTTTTTAGTTCAATCATGGTGTCTGCACACTTGACTGTTTTACAACTAAATACATCAGCATTGTGAGAGATAACAGAATATAGGAAGTAAAGCTAGTATGAATGAAATAAGGAATACTGGACTGGACTAGAGGAAGTTAAGTAAGTGCTGAATAGGGATGAATTCCGATAAGAGTGTTAGGAAGGGTTACGCAAGTACAATGGAAGAAAGGTCTTATAGTGATAGAAAAAAATAGCAAAATCTGCATAATTAGTAACTCCTGGGGGTTGAGATGTTTGAATAAGGACAAAGGCTTTTTTTTCTTTCTTTTTTTTCTTCTTCTTTGGCTTGGCTTCTCGGATGAAGACTTATGGATTCATGAATAAGGACAATGACATGATGGGACCCAGACAGGATACCCCATGGTCTTTCAGGTTTACAGAAACTGCACGTAGGCAGACAGAATTACCAAATGCCAAACCAATCCAGGAGGCAGAAGAATGTTAAGGGGGGGTGGGGGTAAACCTACACTGAAATTAACTGTATAAAAGTTGGGTGAGCCCCAGTATGTGTGTGTATTCCCAGGGTAAGGGGAAGCACCCAACTTTGCACTGTTGTACAATAAATGTTCTTTGTTCTCAAATTTTTGTCTTGAGTGAAATCTGTGAAGGTAGTTCTGTTTCTCACAAATGGGGGCTCGTCCGGGATCCCACTCCCTCCACTGACAGAGTGCCCGACGATGGGGGTAGGTGCACCCCGGCTGATTCAGCTGGACTCCCGGACGACGGGTGACTGGTCAGTGGACGAAGCGAGTGATATCCGAGAAGAGGCATTGAGAACAAACGACGGGAGAACGTTAAGGAAGCGCGCTAGGAATAGCTACTGGATCCCGGTAAGAGGAATTTTATTTACCTGCTAGTATGGGAGGTGTGAGTAGCAAGGGAAACAATCCTAAAGAAGGACGGGAAGATCAGATACCTAAACATAGTCCATTAGGATTAATGTTATCTGATTGGGGTGCGGGGAAAACCCGTGGAAAGGATAAACAGACCATGGTCAGGTACTGCTATCAGGAATGGGTTAAAAATTCGATAAAAGGGAGTTCGGTATATTGGCCAAAGTTCGGACCCGATGAGGACTGGATGTGTCAGGCATTGAACATCTGGCTCTACCAAAATCAAGGCAGTAATACTGAGAGCAGAGAATATGCAGCCTGTTGGCTCAGTGGATCGTTTGATCAAATGATTTTGAGCGAAAAGGATTGTAAGAACAAGAAGGACGAGGAACCTTGTGCTCCTAAAATACAAGGATGGGATGTGTTACATTCCCTTCCTCCATCTTATGCCCCCCCTGTGCCGGCTCCTATCTCCCCCCTCTCACCTATGCTTTACCCTTCTTTACCTTCCACTCCTCCTCCACAGTTAGAGAAAGAAAAAGAAAGTAGGGGTGGTATGGTGACCCGCTCAGAGTACAAGATTACTGCCTCATTTGACATGAGAGGGAGGAGACTTTGATTATGAGGGTCATTCAGAACATCCTAGAGGGGGGGGGAAATAAGCCAGAAATTAACTGGATGAGACCTTTACGAGAGGGGGGTCGTGGGGGGTCTCGGATTCGTAAATGTGCCTCTGACCAGTACGGAGGTGCGCAACTTTAAGAAGGAAATGACCTCTCTGATAGAAGACCGTCAGGGATGTGCAGAACAATTAGATCAATTTTTGGGACCTAATATATATACCTGGGATTAATTAATGTCTATCTTTAAGACTGTTTACTTTGGATGAGCGTGGAATGATTCTCCAGGCAGACGCGATCTTATGCATTGATGGAGGCAGATTATGAATGGGGGGTCAGGGTTCTCAGCCAATACGCACCATGGGGCTGCACGGAGAACCATTCGTAAATTTAAGCATAGGACCCCAAGGTGACGAGATGACTTTTCTAGTAGATTCAGGGGAAGCCTGGTCTAGTATTTTACAACGGCCCGAGGGTGTTAAGACAGAAGGGACAGTGCTGGTTTCGGGAGTGGGAGGAAGAGATTTTACGGTCTCTATACTAAAGAATATAAGGATACAAATGGGAGAAAAGATAATAACAGAGGATATTTTACTAGTTCCCCAAGCTGGAGTTTGCCTGTTGTGACGAGATTTTCAAGACCAATTGGCTATTGGTACCAGACCACAGGGATCAGGTATCGGGGTTCAATGTTATGTACTAACAGAGGCAGATCGGGAACTAATAAATCCTAGCGTATGGGCAAAAAGAGGCAATAGAGGAGGGTTAGATGTTCCTCCCCTGCAAGTTACTTTAAAAGACCCTGACCAAGTAATTAGACGAAAACAGTACCCAATTCCTATGGCTGGCCGAAAGGGGCTGCAGCCAGTAATTGACCAGTTGGTGAAAGATGGTATACTTGAACCTTGTATGTCACCTTTTAATAACAGAGGATTTTACTTGTCCAAAAACCAGACGATACCTATCGATTAGTGCAGGATTTGAGGGAGTTAAACAAAATCATTCTCACCCGTTATCCGGTCGTACCTAACCCCTATACGATAATGGGTAAAATCGACCTCAAAGATGCCTTCTGGACCTGTCTGTTGGCAATAGAGAGTAGGGACATGTTTGCATTTGAGTGGGAGAATCCTTTTACAGGACGGAAAAATCAATACCGGTGGACGGTCCCTCCCCAGGGTTTTACAGAATCCCCAAATTTGTTTGGCCAAGTTTTAGCACAGGTACTAGATGAGGCCCCTCAGAGAGAGAATTGTCAATTAATACAATATGTTGATGATTTATTAATCACGGGAAAAGCGTTTGATGTGGTTAAACAATACACTGTTGAATTTCTGAATTTTCTAGGGAATAAGGGTCTTCGAGTGAGCGAATCAAAGTTACAATTTGTTCAATCTGAAGTTAAATACTTAGGTCATCTGGTTAGTCAAGGAATTAGGAAGTTAAGTCCAGAGAGAATACGCAGTATTTTGCAGGTCCCGCTTCCAAAGAATGCTCAAGAACTTAGGAAATTCCTTGGTTTGGTGGGATACTGTAGAATTTGGATTGAGAACTATTCTAACCTGGTCAAATTTCTTTATGATAAACTTGCGACTCTAGGGGGTGAAACTGTTGTCTGGACGGAGGAGGAGATTAAAGATTTTACCTTGGTGAAACAGCGTCTTATTAGTGCCCCAGTTTTGGCTTTACCCGACCTAAATAAGCCATTTGATCTATATACCAATGCGAAAGACGGTGTGGCCATGGGAGTATTAACGCAAGAGAGGGCAGGCTTTAGACAACCAGTTGCCTTTCTTTCAAAAATTTTAGATCCTGTTTGTCGTGGTTGGCCAGAATGTGTGCAAGCAATTGCAGCCACTGCTATTTTAGTCGAAGAAGGACGAAAGATTACGTTTGGTGCCCCGATGTTAGTTCATATCCCTCACACAGTCCGCACCATTCTCTTACAACGTGCCGGAAGGTGGCTTACTGATTCTAGAATTTTAAAGTATGAAGCGATTCTCATGGATAGGGATGATTTGACACTGATTATGAACAAAGAACAGAATCCAGTCGCCTTCTTGGTTTCTCCAGATCCTGATACTGTCCCCAATGATTTAGAGCATGTATGTTTAGAAGTGATAGATTTACAGACAAAAATTAGAGATGATTTAAGTGATGAACCTTTACGGGAGAGTGAAAGATGGTTTATTGATGAATCTTCCCGCTGCATTGACGGCATTCGTTATAGCGGGTATAGTATAGTGGATGGGAATGAAGGAGTTGTGATTGAAGCCAGTCGGCTTCCCGGTCATTGGTCGGCACAATCCTGTGAATTATATGCCCTCTGCAGAGGTCTCCAGAGTTTAGAGGGAAAGGTGGGCACAATCTATACCGACTCAAAGTATGCCTTTGGTGTAGTGGACACCTTTGGAAAGATTTGGAAAGCGGGGAATGATAACTGGGAAGGGACAAAAGTTGATCCATGAAAACTTAATTGTTCAATCCTTAGATGCTCTTATGTTACCTGAGGAGATAGCTGTAGTTTATGTACAGGGCCATCAACTTATTGACAGTCCTGAAGCACAGGGGAACAGACGGGCAGATGAAGCTGCCAAACAGGCTGTACATGAGGTTCTCGCATCTTTTCACGGGAAGAGGAGATTTATATGAAAGACCAGGGAATGCGTCAAATTGCCGATGGGTTGTGGTGGACGGCAGAGGGACGCCAAGTACTGAACAAAGCCTTGGCTCGTCAGATTATTGTTCAGCTCCACCAGCAGACACATTGGGGAACACAGGCACTTGTTGATGCTTTTGTACAGACCTTTAATTGCTCGGGAATGTACACCATAGCCAAGCAAAGTACTCGGGGGTGCCCAATATGTCAGCGAGTGAATAAGAAAGTTAGGCGCCAGGTAATGCCTGGCGGTCGCGATATAGCCGTACACCCGTTTCAACGACTACAGATTGACTTCACGGAATTACCTAAGATAGGGGTTTATAAATACCTCCTGGTGATGATGGATCATTTTACTCGATGGGTTGAGGCTTTCCCGACCCCTAATGATCGTGCTAGCACCGTTATCCAGATATTACTAGAGTCTGTTATTCCGCATAATGGCATTATTCAAACCATTGACTAATGGATCGATGGACACATTTTACCTCTCAGGTACTCCAGGGTGTGTGTAAAATTCTGGGAATAGATTGGCAGTTACATACCCCATGGCACCCCCAGAGTTCAGGCCGTGTTGAACGGATGAATCAGACCCTGAAAAATCAATTCACTCGACTGCATGAGGAAACTGGCCTCTCCTGGATTAAATGCTTACCCTTAGCTTTAATTAGGACTTGCACAGCTCCTCGTAAGGACCTTGCTGTCTCACCATATGAAATGATGTTTGGTCTTCCTTACATGGGATTCCACACTGATACCCCTATCCCTGAGGCTAATGACCAGTACATATCTAAATATTTACAGGGACTTTCTACTTCTCTGTATGACTTACGACAGAAGGGTTTATTAGCTCAAAACCCACCCCTGGACTATCCTATTCATTCTATTAAACCTGGTGATTGGGTATATGTAAAAGCGTGGCAAGACCATAAACTAAAACCGATATGGAACGGCCCTTATTGTGTACTTCTGATTACAGACACTGCAGTGCGAACAAAAGAAAAGGGGTGGACTCACATACAACTAAAGACGTTGATAATACACCCTCCACCTGGCGTGCAGTCTCGCATCCTTCTGGTCTGAAAGTTACGCTACGCCGGGAAAAAGTGCTATAATGTTATTTTTTATTATTTGCTGTGTTGTTTTTCTGCTGGTTCCCAATTTTTGGGAAACCACCCAATTGTACACAATGTATTAAGTCCTCCTGGAACAGGGGCAGCAGAGGTGATAATTACTTTGAGGAATGGACAGGTTTACCTTTAGAATGCAGACAGGGCACAGGTATAGAGTGTATTCATAGTGGGGTACTTTGTTTAGTATGGTTTAATTTAGGATCCCAACATGGACCAGAGAAACAGAACTGCCCTAGGGGAGTGGATTGGGTTTGCGTCCTGGCCTCTACAGATAGTAAAGAGATGAGTGCTAAAAATATGGTACAAAGAAGATGGTGGGAAAATGATAGGCAGAATATTAGTCAGGGCTATACCTGGAGTAGGGATAAAGGGGGTATATATGCTAATGCTCACAGACAAGCTGCTACTCACAGGTTAGGTAACAATAAACGCTCCCCCCCAACTTGGCATCTTGTAAATCATCCTTTGGGTCACGACTACATTCGGAAGGCTAAAGGCAAGGCTAAAGGCAATCACTATAAGGGCGATTCAAGTTGTAAACACCTCAAACTGCTTCAGAATACCACAGCTGTTTGGCATTTAAACCGTTTAACCAGACTCCAGGCAGTTTTGAAGATTATCACCAAACAGACAGCGATGGCCTTGGATTTATTGGCTGAAGAACAACGACAGATACGAGCTACAGCTTCTCAAAACCGCCTGGCTCTCGATTACTTGTTAGCTGCTGAGGGCAGCGTTTGTGGAAGATCGATTGATGACAACGGTCACAATCATCAGGCGGTTGAACTTTTTACTGGTAACTGGAGGTGGATACACACAGCCATTATAGCAGTTGGACTCATTACTTTAGCCATCATGAAACTTCCCTGTCTAATGACTTGTGTGCAGTGTTTAATTCAACGGACCCTTCGTCCGATCCCTACAACCCAAAGGATGTATGTTTCCCGAACTCCGTCCGATGATGCTGAGATTACAGTTCGTTTACTGACTCGCTGGGAAAAAGACCAAGTTTCCAGCTGAGAATTTACTAAGCGTAGCTAAAGAAAAAGTGGGGATTGTGAGAGATAATAGAATATAGGAAGTAAAGCTAGTATGAATGAAATAAGGAATACTGGACTGGACTAGAGGAAGTTAAGTAAGTGCTGAATAGAAGAAAGGTCTTATAGTGATAGAAAGAATTAGCAAATTCTGCATAATTAGTAACTCCTGGGGGTTGAGATGTTTGAATAAGAACAAAAGCAGATTCATGAATAAGGACAATGACATGATGGGACCCAGACAGGATACCCCATGGTCTTTCAGGTACAGAAACTGCACGTAGGCAGACAGAATTACCAAATGCCAAACCAATCCAGGAGGCAGAAGAATGTTAAGGGGGGTGGGGGTATCTCTACACTGAAATGAACTGTATAAAAGTTGGGTGAGCCCCAGTATGTGTGTGTATTCCCAGGGTAAGGGGAAGCACCCAACTTTGCACTGTTGTACAATAAATGTTCTTTGTTATCAATTTTTGTCTCGAGCGAAATCTGTGAAGGTACTTCTGTTTCTCACAGCATGGAACACAAAACAGAACAAGACCAACCCCTTCAGCCCATGTGTCTGCACCAAACATGATGCCCAAATTAAAATAAAACTCTACTCCTTGAACATGATACATATCCCTATATCCTTGGTATATTCATGTGTCTATCAAGAAACCTCTTAAAGGCTATTTTTGCATGCATTTCCACCACAATTCCTGACAATCTGTTACACCTCAAACTCTTGTGTAATAATGTTGCCCTTGACTCCTTAAAAACATCTTCTCCACCCACCCCCCAAACACTTTAAAAGCATGTACATGACATTTTTAGCCCAGGAAAATAAATTCTTACTGTCTACCCTATCAATGCCTCTCATCACTTTATAAACTTCTATCTGGTCTCCCTTCAGTTTTGGACACTCTAGAGAAAACATGTTTGCTCAATCTCTTGAATCTAGAAAACATACTTTCTTCTGTATCCATTCCAAAGCCTCCATATCTTTCCTGTAACAGATTTTCAAACTATGTCAAGTGCAGCCTAAATAAAGTTTTACATAGCTGCAACAACATAGCTTCCTTACTTCTATAGTAATGTTTTGAAATTACTTTTTTCAAAAGTGGATAGTTGGGAATTTAATATTCTTTGAACACAAGTTGGAGAAGAGTATCCTCAACCCCTAATACAGGTTATTAGTATGTGTGGAGTTTAATATTTTCCAGAACTGATGATTTTGTAGTTAAGTTATTGCACGAGTAATCCAGAAATCTGAACTAAAGATCCAAGAATGCACAAAAGAAACTCAGCAGGTCATGCACCTTCCATAAAATGTAAAAGGCAGTCAATGTTTTGGGCCTGAGCCTTTCATCATTCCTGACAAAGGGCTCAGGATCGAAACCTTGATTGCCTTTTGTTTCTTGTGGATGCTGCTTAACCTCCTGAGTTTCTCCAACTTTTTTTTGTTTTACACAAGATCCCAGCATCTACAGGTTTTCTTGTTTAACTCAGAAATATCCAAAGATTTGAGTTCTGAAGTAAAACACAAAAATAATGCAAACACTGTGCTTGAAGTAAAAACACAAAGTGGGAGAAACTCAGCAGTCCTTTATATTAGCAAAGGTAAAAATACATAACCTACGTTTCAGGCCTGAGCCCTTCTTCAAAGTATGGAAAAATATTGGCAGGCATCCAAACAAAAGAGAAGGGGGTGTTCGCAAAGGCAGGAGGTGATTGGTGGAGAAGGGACGGAAGAGACAGCGGCAGTCAAGGGGGGGAGGGATGACTACGGGAAGGGAGGGAGGGAGAAGAACTGGAAAAGGGAAGGGAAGGGGTGGGGGGGAGCAGGTTAGCAGAAATTTAAAAAGCTGGTTATTGCCATCTGGCTGGAGAGTGCGCAGACAGAAAATTAGGTGTTCCTCCAATTTGCAGGAGGTCTTGGTGGTACAGTACATAGGGCCATGAACAGACGTGAGTGTTGGGAGTGTGCATAGAACTAAATTGGATGGAGCAAAGGTGTTCAGCGAAGCAATCTCCCAATCAGCACTCAGTCTTTCCGGTGTAGAGACCACAAAGGGAGCACTGGTTGCAGTAAATCAGTCCTTCACTTGCTTCACTTGAAAGGCCTTTTTGGGGTCCTGGACCATGGTGATGGAGGAAGTGTGGGTATAAGTGTGATACTTTCTGCAGCCATAGGGGAAGGTGCCAGGGAGGCACTTGGTTGGGAGGGATGAGTGCACAAGGGAGTCATGGAGGGAACGGTCCCTATGGAAAGATACAAAGCAGAGGACATGGGTTAAGAGGGAAAGGGGAAAAGTTTAAGGGGAACATCTTCAACACAGAGAGGGGCGGGGATGTTGAATGAGCTTCCAGTTGAAGGGGTGAATGCAGGCTCAATGTTAACATTTAAGAGGAATTTGGACAGGTACATGGTGTGGAGGGCTATGGACTGTGTGCAATTTAGTGGGACTAGGCAAAAAAATGGTTCAGCATAGACTAGAAGGGCCAAAGAGGCCTATTTCTTTGCTGTAATTTTCTATGGTTCTATCGAAGGCAGAGAAGGGAAGATGCAACTGGTAGTGGGATCCTGTTGTAAGTGCCAGAGATTCCGTAGGATAATGTGTTGGATGAGTAGGCTGGTGGGGTAGTAGGTGAGGATAAGAGGGATTCTACGATTGTGGCATCTAGAGGCAGAAGGCGCCAGGGCAGATGAGCAGAAAGTGGAGGAGACACAGGGTGAGGGCTGCGTTGATGATGGTGGAGAAGAAGCAGCAGATATTTCGGAAGATCTGGACCGGAAGACCTCATCTTGGGAACAGATGCGGCAGAGACGGAGTAATTGAGAGAAGGGGATGGAATCCTTGCAGGGGACAGGGTGTGAGGAAGAGTAGTCAAGGCAGGTCTGGGAGTTAGTAGGTTTGTAATATATGTCAGTGGAAAACTTGTCTCCCAAGATGGAGACAGGGAGTTCCAGGAAGGGGAGAGTGTTGTACTCCCACATTGTACCCTTGCAACTTATTCTATCTCACACCATGCTCATTAACTACCCTGAGATTCTACCATTAACAAGGTGAATTTGAGATGAGGGAGCAAGTTGGCTATGAAGTGGATGAAGTTGATAAGCTCATTGCAGGTGCATGAGGCAGCCCTGATGTAGTCATCGATATACCAAAGGAAGAGTTGAGGGGCCTTGCCTGTATAGGCTTGCAGCATGGATTGCTCCACCAGTTCCACAAACAGGGAAGCATAGCTGGGACCCATGGCTTTTCCTTTGATTTGGTGGAAGTGAGATGAGTTAAATGAGAAGTTGTTTAAAGTGAGGACAAGTTCTGCCAAGTGGTGGTTCTACTGGTGGTAGAGGGCGACTGGTTAAGTCTCAGATCCAGAAAGAAACAAAGTGCTTTAAGACATTCTGTAAGCAAGATGGATTTATAAAGGGATTAGACATCCATCGTGAAGATGAGTGGTCCAGTTTAGGGAATCAGAAATAATTGAAGATATTGACAACATGTTATGTATCGCTGATGTCTATGGGGAGTGACTGGACCGGGGAGAAAAGATAGAGTCAAGGTAAGATGAAACTAGTTCAGTGGGACAAGAGTAAACTACTCAATGGTTGGGTTTGTGCATCTTGGGTAGAAGGTAGAAATGAGGTTGTCAGCTGTGAAGTTGAAGATGATGTTGGAGACAGTGGCTTGATGTGCCGTGGTGGGGTCCTGTGGGAGGGGTAGATAGGAGTAGGTGTCTGAGAGCTGTCATCTGGCCTCAGTAAGGTAGAGGTCAATGCGCCAGACCACAACAGCACCCCCCTTATCTGCAGGATTGATGGTGAGGTTGGGATTGTTGAGTTTGAGTTCTGATACCACCTTTAGATAGCTGTTTTAGCTAGGTTTTAATTGTTGCAACAAACGTGTAAATGGCTAAAGGGCTTGATTCTACTCTGATTGAGTCAATGATGCAGAAGGTCATTTGGATTCCAAGATTCTTTTGTTGTCATGCACTAATGTACAAAATGTAACAATGCACAAATTTGTCTGCCGTAAAAGAAGAGGTGGCACCAGTACTGCTCGTCATTCACAATAAGAGAAAGAGAAGCAAAAGAGAGTCCCTTCAGAGACACCGAGTGTCTATGGATCATCCCCGTTGGATCCATGTCTGATGCATTACTACTCCCCTTATTTCATTGTACCCTTGCAACTTATTCTCTCTCACACCCTGGGATTCTCTCTCCCATTAACCAAACTAAGGGAAAATTTATTATAACTAATTAATCTACCAAACTATCTTGGAGAATTGGGAGGAAACCAGAGACCCTAAAGGGAACTCATGGGGCTAATGTCAAAATTTGCAAGCTTTGAATAGATAGTACCCAAGGTCAGGATTTAACACAGGCCCAATGGCAACACCGGGATTGTTCAAAAATATCCTTGGTCTTACCTTCATGTGATTTCAAACCCACTGAGAATTTATTATATCTTAGAGTCAGAGAAATTCAGAGTCAAACAGCATGGAACGGACTCTTCGACCCAACTCCTCTCTGTCGACCAAATTGACATTCTGGTGTAGAATTGTGATAGCTTGTACAGTTTACTCTGGCAGCACATTACAGAAACGGACCAGTCTCAGTGAAAATATTGCCCTCAGGTCCCTCTTAAATCTCTTCCCTCTCACCTTAAACCTATGCCTTCTAGTTCTAGAACCATTTACTCTGAGGGAGAAAAAAAGACTGAGCATTCACTTTATCCATGGCCCTCATGATTTTATCTACATTTATGTGGTCACTCCACATCATCCTATACTCTGGGGAATAAAGACCCAGTTCTAAAATGGTACATCACGCTATTCAGTTGCACTGAAATAGCAATAACAATCAATATGATGTAAGAATTGGATTCAGTCATGGCACTCATTCCAGGCCAGTAAACAATCTAAATAATTCTTCACAAGCATTTGTAATGTTTCTGGACACAACAGCTGGACAAGATTAGAAAATTTGTACTTGATATAGTTTTGGTCACCTTTTTAAAGAAAGGATATTCTGGCATTGGATGGAAACAAGAATGCCTGGGGATGCCGTTGTTGCAGTTTTTACACAAAAATGCTGGAGAAACTCAGCAGATCCCACAAGAGGCAAATATACTGTATATAACCTAAGAGCTTCAGAAAAGTTAGAGCAAAAAGCAGGAAGGTGCTTGAATGAAAAGGTGGGGAAGGAGGAAAGAAAGGACAGGGGCACAGGCCAACAGGTGGACATGGATAGAAGGGCAGGAGAGAAGAACTGAGAATTGATATGGGGAGGTGGCTCTGCAAATGGACCTGAAGGAAAGGAGACAGAGGGATGGGGGTGGGGAGGGAGGGAGAGAGAGAGAGAGAGAGATGGAGGAAAGATGATGGGGGATAGGGAAAGAGACCCGGGGTGGGGGGTTGAAGAACAAACAGAAACTAAAGAAGTTTATGTTAATGCCATCTGGTTGGAGGGTGCCCAGGTGGAATAACGAGATGCTGTTCCTCCAATTTGTGGGTAGTCTTAGTTTGGAAGTGCATGAAACCGTGGACATTGAAATTGAAATAGGTTGCCGTCGGATCTCCGCTATCATAGCAGACAGAGTGAACATGCTTGAAGTGATTCCCCCCAGACCATGTCTAGTCTCTCCGATGTAGAGTAGGCCACAACAGGAGTACCAGATACAGTAGATGACAGCTGAGCATATTCACAAATGAGGTGTTGCTTCATTTCTGTATTATCAATCCAGTGGACCATTCCTGGGACAAGAGGATATGAATAGCTAAAGAAATTAGATCAATATTCTTTGGAATTTAGAAGAATGACAGGTGACATAAATTATGCTAAGGGGGCATATTGGAGTAGGTTTGGAGACTATCACCAATGGAAAAATCTGAAAAGAAGGGACATAGTTCTGTAGTGGCTCATCGGAGGCTTAATCAAACTAGCTTGGGAGGTTCCAAGTGACATCACGACGTCAAAATGCGATGACGTCATTTGGAATGCGTAAAGTTTTAAAAAGCTGCAGGTGACTGAGTAAACGACTTTTACTGAACTTCGACTCAACTACACCTGATCTTTTTCTCGTTCATCTTGCACTGTGACACTGTTGCTACATTGGTGAACCTGGCGGGCCCAAACAGATTTTAGACCCAACCTGGACAACGCGATGGTCTTGCTCAAACCATTTTGGACCACTCAACCTGAAGTTTGGTTCGGGCAGGCTAAGGTGCAGTTCCACATTCACAAGATAAAAGTGGACACCACTAAGTACTATCATGTAATTTGCACTCTTGACGAGGATATGGCCGCTCAAGTAGTGGATTTCCTTTGGGACCCACCATCTCTCGGCAAGTACAAAGCCCTAAAAGCCAGTTTGCTCTGGATTTATGGTTTCTCACAACGCAAGTAAGCTGCACGGCTTCTCCATATCGATGGCCTGGCGGACCGCACCCCTTCAGAGTTAATAAATGACATGTTGGCACTGGCACACAGCCATAGGCCTCGCTTGCTCTTCTAGCAGTTGTTTTTAGAGCATATGCCAGAAGACATCCACCTCATGTTGGCGGACAAGGACTTTGATAACCCTTGAACAGTGGCCGCCCATGCATGTGAAACAGCAAGGCCCACAGAAATTAGTTCTGCGTCACACCCAAAGACCCAGGCTCCACGAGTACCAGCGATGAGGGCTCACATTCCCCTGGACAAGGATGACTCTACAACACTGTAACAGCCTACTCTACATCTGCGATGAACTGTCCCAAGGCAAATTTCTAGTCGACACGGGTGCAGAGGTTAGTGTCCTTCCTCCTTCAGGCTTTGACACCCGTACCAGGAGTGCAGGTCCAGTACTCATTGCAGTGAATAACAGTTCAATTCAAAGGCACGCCACACGGACTATACCCCTAAAATTCAGCGACAGTAAGTTCACATTGAAGTTTATTCTTGCTGCTATGTCCCAGCCATTGCTGGGTGCTGACTTCCTCAGAGCCCACTCACTGATGGTGGACTTAAAAGGATGCCGGTTGGTGAACACCTCAATGTTCCAGACTTTCCTCCTTGGAAAAGCAAAACTACCCATCCCGCACCTAGACACAGTGGAGTACTCGAACAACAATTTCGCCAAACTTCTTGCGGCATTTCCAGACATTGTCACTCCCCAGTTCTCCACTTCTACACTCAAACATGGCGTCTCACACCACATCCTCACCCAAGGTCCTCCTCTACATGCCTGAGCCAGACAAAGTGAATGCTCAGTCTTTTTTTCATATACTTGGACAACATACTCATCGCCAGCCACTCCAACAAAGAGTACCTGCGGCATATGCCTTTACTCTGCCACCACCTACAGGAGTTCGGGCTAACTGTGAACCCTGCCAAGTGCAAATTCCAGCTATCCTCTATCGAGTTCTTGGGACATCAGATGAATAGCTGGGGTGTCATTCCGTTGCCTAGCAAGGTGGAAGCCATCCCCAAATTTGCAAGGCCTGAGGAATTTGTGCTCAATTTCTATCGGCACTTTCTACCCTCTGCAACCCATATTATGAAACCCCTCTTCAACCTCACGTCCAGTGATTCCAAAGAACTTGAGTGGACAAAGGAGACAACGGTAACATTCCAAAGTCACCCTAGGAAAGGTAACATTGCAGATCCATCCATAAATGGGTACACCAATCACCTTGATGATATTTGCATCCGATGCAGCAGTAGACAGGGTCTTGGAACAGTACACCAATGGACAATGGAAGCCTCTAGCATTTTTTAGTAGGTGCCACCACCCTCTGGAAACGAAATACAGCACATTCAATAGGGAACTGCTGGCACTATACCTAGCATTCAAACACTTCCGCTATTTTTTGGAAGACAAGGACTTCAGTTTTTACTGACCACAAACTGCTAACATTCGCCTTCATGAAGGCATCAAATCCCTGGTCAGCTCACCAGCAACATCACCTATCTTACATATGGGAGTTTTCAACCAGGATCAAACATATCTCTGGTAAGAGTAATGTGGTGGCTGATGCCCGGACCCGCTCCTTCTTTCAAGCAGTACGTGCTCTCTCTCTCTCTCTCTCTCTGGGTGTAGCTACATGCACTCGCCGAAGCTCAGCGCCAGGACGACAAACTCCCAGTTGATAGAACTCGAGGATGCAGACTTTGTCAAGGTTTTGATCCGTAGTTAACTTTGTGCCTATCCCTTTTAAGAAAGTATTGTTTGCTGTGTTACCATAGTGACTATGACATCATAATATCAGAGCGGATCAAGAGCTTGCATCTCATTCTTCAACAAATTATGAAGGGGATGCAAGCTTGAGATACTTTTTGAATTCATAATAATTCAACTTAATTCATATTATTTTGTTCATTTCTTATATCTGTTTGAATATAGTTAATATCATTACGCTTTGTTTATTCATCATTATGAAAATCTTAATGCGAAGTTATGCAAAATGTTTATGTTTTATCAACAAATTAAAGCTACTTAAAGCTGAATCTACAAAGTTTGGTTTATTGGATTAATAAGATAGTAATTTGGAATATTGTCGCTCATGTTTCTTTGAAGATGACATGTTTTCAAATTGGGAAATACTAGACCTTGGAAAGTGTCATCTATAGCCTTTGGGCCGCAAGGTACCACTCTCCTGTGCGACGTTTCCACAGTTCAGCCTCGCCCTATCATTATCATCCCTGTTGCATGGAGACGTTGCATTTTCAATACCATTCACTGACTGTCCCACCCTTCCATTCGAGCAACGGTCCACCTGATGTCCGACAAGTTTGTATGGCATGGACTCAAAAAGCAGGTCACGCACTGGGCAAAGATGTGCATGGACTGCCAATCTGCAAAGGCATTTGAAGGCATCGCTTCAGCCTTTCCAGCCACCACAGGGCAGATTCAACCACGTGCATGTCGACATTGTTGGCCCACTTCCGGCATCACAAGTCTTGGTACTTATTAATGGTCATTGACAAATTCTCCAGGTGGCCGGACGCAGTTCCTATGGTGGATTCATCAACTGATTCGTGCATCAGAGCTTTTATTTCTGCCTGGGTATCTCGGTTCAGCCTACCCATACACATCACCTCCAACAGATGACCACAGTTTACCTCCATACTCTGGGACATTTTGTCGCGACTGCTGGGAATGCAGCTCCACCACATGACAGCCTACCATCCCCAGTTAAATGGACTGGTGGAGTGGTTCCATAGGCACATGAAGGCTACACTGATGGCCCGCCTCCTTCTAGGAATAAGAACAGCTCCCGAGGATCTCAGCTCCTCATCAGTAGTGTTGGAGCCCTGCTCATTGAACCTGCTCATGCCTGCAGCACGTGGACAGGAAATGCCACCAACTGAAGTCTTAGGCAGACTGCGGGAGTGGCTTGAAAAATTGGCCCCAGTTCCCACACCCTTCAACCCGAAAAAACTCCAGGACTGTGTTTGGTGTGTAAAGGTGCACACGGGCCACCCTTACAGAGGCTGTATGAAGGCCTCTTCAGAGTGCTATGAAACAATCATACAACTTGTGTACTGAACATTGGTTGGGGGGGTGGGGGCAACCAGAGACATTTACGACTAACCAACTAAAACCCTCTCCTCTCAACTTTGATCTGCCTTTGCCATGACCCTTAATGCAAAGGCATGGAAGACCGCCCAAGAGTGATGGGACAGTAATGGTACCAGAGTTTAGCCTCCTATCGCCAGTTCAGGGAGCGGGACATATAGCAGCTCACCAGAAGCTTAATCGAACCAGCTCGGGAGGTTCAGAGTGATGTCATGGCATCCCAATCCAATGATGTCACTTGTAATGCACGGGGCTTTAAAGATCTGCAGGTGACTCTAAACGACTTTTACTGAACTTCGACTCAACTACGTCTGATCATTTTCTTGTTCTTCATTTCTTACTGCGATACAATTGCTACAGTTCCAGGCTTAGCAGGCAGTCATTTGACACTGGTGTGCAACAACTTCTTCTCACAAATGGCAGCATATCTCTGGAGTTCTCTAACCTGGAGAGTTATAAATATGAGATCATGGTGAATTTAGAGAGGAAGTAGAATATATTCTCTACTTATTGAGGAATTGAAAGTTATACAAAACTGATACAGAAGGGGAGCTGAGGTTGAGATGATGATCATGTTAAATGACATGGCTGGCCTTAAGAGTCAAATGTCTACTACAGTTCCAATAAAGTTTTTACACAGATCATTCAAATCACCTGGGCTTGCCAGATGAAAATGAATCACAAGAGTCATTGAATCAAGTACAACGGAAACAGGCCATTTGGCCCAACTGACATGTGCTAACTTTTGGCACTCAATGGTATTAATCCCATCTCTCACCAACTAGTCCATAGTACTCTATATTTAAGTAATTCAGGTGTCCAGCTAGACACTTCTTAAATTCTGCCAGTGACTTAGCTTCAATCATTTGCTCAGGCAGTGCATGCTCTTCTCATCCCCTCTGAAGTTCCTTTCTCTGATATAGGGAGATTTTTCTGCCACCTACCCTCCTCATACCTTTCACATCATCGTGTCCTCAACTCCAGAGGGAATAGACCCTGCTAGCTTCTCCATAACAGAACTGCTTTATTTCAAATCCTGGCCCGTCTCCTCTGCGCCATCTCCAGTGCTTTCACATGGTGACCAGAACTGCATTCAGTGTTCCAGATGAGGTCTGACCATGATTTTATAAAATTAGAGCATAACTGCTCTACTGCTGTATTCAATGCCCTGATTAAAAAGGTAATTATCTCATATGTCTTCCCCAAGTTATCTATTCCACCTTCAATGTACTTGTACTCCAAGCTCCCTCTGCTACTCAATAAAACCCCACCACTCATGTTCTATGTCCTTGCCTCATTATTGCTCGAAAAATACAAAACCTCACATTTGCCTGGATTAAACTTCAACTGCCATTTTCAGCCCTTCCATGAACTTATTGATCTTGCCTCTTCCACACCAACTAATTCCCAGGTATTACAAACATCAAGCATCCCAGCACTGTGCCTTGTGAGACACCACTCGTTACAAGCATCCTATCACAATAACAAGTTTCTACCAACACCCTCTGTCTCCTGTTGTCTATTTTTCCCAATTTGTCGTGGATCACGTGGGTCCTAACCTTCTAAATGTAGACATGAAGCACAGTAACAGGCCATTTTGGCCCATGATGCCCAATTAACCTACAACTCCCAGTATGTTTTCAATAGTGGGAGAAAACAAGAGCCTCCGGAGAAAACCTACGCAACATGGGGAGTACGTACAAACTCCTTACAAACAGCACAGAATTCCTGATCGCTGGCACTGTAACAGTGTTGCACTAACCGCTATTCCAACCGTGGTGCCCCTCTCCACTCTTTAAAGCTGGATGTTGTCAAATACACTAATTATAGTCCATGTAAATCAGTACTTGCCCTCATCAGTATAATTTGTTACCTCTTCAAATAGTTAAATCAAAATGGTCACACAGGATCTGGCCATGACAAAGTCATGTTGGCAGTCTCTGATTAATCCTTGCTTTTCTAAGTGATCATTAATCCTCTCCCTCAGAGTTTTATTTCCAGTACCTTCCATATCCCTGATGTCAGGCTCAGAGGCCTTCAGTTAACAACTTTTTCTTTGCTGCTTTCTTGAAAAGAGGGATATGTTTTGTTGTCCTTCAGTCATCTGTAACAACACTTACATTCATCAAAGATTTGAAATCTCACCCAGAGCCCCAGCAATCTCTTGATTTGCCTCCCATATCAGCCTGGGATAAATCCTATCAAGTCCTGGGCATTTATCCCGTTTTAAGTCACTAAAATATTGAGTACCATTTCTTGATTGGACACTTGCACTAGGCTTTCACCTACCACTGCATTGATGTATCCAATTTCAAAGCTGCTTCATAGAAAAACAGACCCTTCGATGTGCTAACCTATGTAAACTTACTCCACATCAATTCACAGTCCCTAACCTATTTTTCTTACATCCATATGACTATTTGTGGTGATATAAACCACTGTTTTAGCCGCACTCCTACCAGCCGACTGCAGGGAGCAACCACTGTACCTGCAGGTAGGCAACCTGGGAGGTTGGCTCCACCATGCCGGCTGTCAATCACTGGCCCATATAAAGACTCGAGCCTGCCCCTTCCTAAATCAGTCGGGCATGTGGAACCAGAGGTTACAGAAAACTGGTGTTCAACTTCAAGCTGATTAAAGATTGTAGTACAGTCTTTGAGTTTTGTGTTTGTTTGCTGCACCACAGTGCATCACACCTACCCAAGGGTCTTTTAAATGTCCCTGTTTTGCATCAGCCTCCACCACCACCACCTCTGGCAGTACATTCCAGACACTGTGTAAAAAACCCTAGCATTGAAAGCCAGGTGATATCAGGATTTTGTATTGACAATCTCTATCTCACCATTAACTCACCAACTAATTGTATTTAAATCTACATGAAAGTTCTGGCAGTTACTGACAAAGCACTCAGGGAACAGTTACAACCAGTTTAACTGATAGACTTGAGAGGTGAATCAGAACTTCCCTGGGCACCACAACATTGCAGAAGCAGGTTACAACTCTAGTAACCTGGATTTGATTCACACCTCCATTGCTGTTTGTATGAGGAAATGGAATTGCTTCAAAAGCAGACTCAATGGGCCAAATGGCCTCCATTCCAATATGGGATATAATAACAGTTGGTAAATGTTTGACAGAGGTGCACAAGGTCATGGCAGATTTATGCTGTGTACATAAAAACGAGCAGTTCTACTAACAAGGGAACCACCAGGAACAAATGTGCATAGTGACAGGGTGAAGGAGTGAGAATGCGAGAAGAATAGTTGTAATCTAAAACTCAGAGGAGGTGGAAAAAGAATCAATTAGTGCTTCTGAAAGTGAATTGGATGGGCTCTTAAGAGACTCATTTGGAAAGTTGTGGGGAAAGCACAGGGTCAAGGGGAAAAAAAAATGGCAGTGCTGCCGCTGGTGCCGACCTGCAGAGTCAGGAGCAGAGATGCAAAGCTCTTCCACAGGGTTCAACCATCTGGCCCAACTATCGACAGCTCCATACAGGCTTTAAACAACCCGTTAAAGGAGCCAATAATAGTTTATTTTAAAATCCTGTGACCGCAGGGTCAGTCCCAGATCAGAGTGCCTATGTTCGGCAGCAGCCTCAAGTGGTTGCAGACTCTGGGAGAGCGAGGTCTGGCACACCTTTGAGAAAGAGAAGCAGAGATAATCCTATGGGTCGGTGACCACGGCAGTGAAGGAGTGAGGGGGCTCTGCAGCTGAAGGACACACAAGCAGCGTGCTGTTGGTGACTCGAAGTGGGAACCCACGCATGCTGCAGGTGTCTGTGGTTAAAGGACTCACAGCAGGCTGTGGACTGCTAGAGACTAGCTCAAGACTCGTTGAAGAGGTACCAGATATCAGAACTGGGATGCCAGAGGATGCTGAGAGCACTGATCATGGTGGAGATTTGGATTTTGAACTCAGGTTGCAAATAATTTTGACCGAAGTCTGCATGACTGCAGACGCGCTGAGGACAAATCCATAGACTCTCAGTGGCTCTGGGTGAAAAAGAGGCATCTCTTTTTTTTTTGCTTCTCTTTGTCTGACTGAGTAGTACCCAGCAATTCATGCTGATGGTGAATCTGTCTGCCTTACAGCAATTTTGCATAATATTACACCTGTTTTATTCCATGACAAGAAATTAATCTTGAATATTCAATTCTGAATGGAAGTGATGGGATAGAATACAAAGAACCAGAACAGGAAATTTATTTTGTGAATTCTGGTTTAGAAATACACCTGATCAAATGGCACTGTATATGTGTGAAAAGGAAAAAGTGTGTATCATGGTTAATGTGATTTATGGTGTGAAAAATAAAAAATTAAAAAAAAACAAAAAAAAAACATCTCATTTTAAAATGCAAGAGTTATGCATAAAGAGGTACCTACAAGTCTGCAAAGATAATAGACTCCTGTGCTGAAGGTTTTCACAACGAGATGCAAATGGAAGGGCCCATTTCAGGAAACTGATAAGATCTCTCATGAATTGATTTTGGAAGTCAGCAAGCTGTTTTGGTGGAGTGTGTTGTTTTAGGAAGGTCATGTGGTTTTGCAAGCAGAGGGTCTCAAACAGGTTTTTCTCTAAGTGTGACAGAGGGGGAGGGGGAGGGGCCTGCTGATTTTCTACAGTGGCTTTTGGAAGCTTGTTTGTCACCCTATTTTGAAGACACCTTGTGAGTTCTGAGTTCAGCCTGTTCAAAGCCCTTGTGGTCCATACAAGAGGAGATGGCTGGCTGTATAATGTTTTACCTGAGATAAGGAAAACAGAAAAGGAACTCTGTGGTGACCTGAAAGTGGTCATCATCTAGAAAATCCTGATGAAGCAAGTTCTTCGGCAAGACACTGAAGTGGCTGATCAGAAGGAATCAGTTTGTGTATATCCAACGAGCAACAAATATTTCTCTAAAAACTTCCTTTCATTTACCTTTCAAGCGCCAAAGGCTGGTGAAGATTCATATGCTGCAACCGGCAAGACCTCACATGGGCTGAGATGCCCGTTTCCATAGGCCACCTGTGGAACTGTGAAACTGGCCAACCACTGGCGGCGGATCGCAAGGGGCCCAATTGGAGCCCGGATGCTGGAACCAACCAGAGGCCACCCCACTCAAGCAACGCCCCAGTGGTGATGCAGGCGAGCTCTCTATAAAAGGCAGAGCTGCCCTGAATAAACTCAATGTCGAATACACTCTATTAACTCACACATCCTTTCCTCTGCAAGTTTCAAGCTACAACTGTGAGCTATAACCTGGCTGTAGCAATAGCGACCTCCCTACAATCTAATGTTAGAGCTCACTGAATGGATTTGAGAGTAAAATGAAACAGAAAGGAGGCCTATCTAATATCAGGTTTAGAATTCAGCAGAGAATCAAGCTGAACATAAGAATCATCAAAAAAAAACAGGACCTGATTTTGAAAGGGAATCCAAAAATCTTTTTAGAAATAATAAAAGGGTAATTAAAGTGTGATGATAAGATATTCCATTTTAATTGAAGATGATTCTGACAAAATTATGTAAATTCAGTTTATTGATGAAATAAAAATAAGATAAAAGATGACCTTGCTCCAATAACATGTACCATAGGATTCCATGAGTAGCATTGAAGAGGTGGAGGATTACAAACGGTAGTTGAAAAAAAGTGAAAAGTAAAGCCAAAAAACTGAATATTCGTGGAGGATAACTTTTAAGACACATTCCCTCTGACAAAATTGCAGGGCATCTGTTGGAATACATGTTATTGGATGAAAATCAGCACAGATTTATTAAAGGCAGATAGTGTTTGAATAACATTTTTGAAGTAATGGATATGGATCTTGTGTATGTTCATTTTAAAAGTAAAAATAAGTATTGTTGCTTAAATTGTGCATGTATAAACAAAGCAGAGATGATGAATGTTGTTTTACACATTGGATGGAAGAATACTGTGATATCCCAAGACCCATTATTAAGTTCATCGAACTTTATTGTTAAGTACAAATGATGCAATGCAGAGGCAAAGCTGGGGGGGGGGGGGCTCACCAGAATTGTGTGCTCACCAGTGGCAGATGAACCAGAAGGACAAGGAGGCTCATCAGCAGATAATTGGGTGTCAACGGTGTAAACTTCCTGCTGATTGGGCACATTCATCCCCTTAACTGTTAGCTGGCGTGGATTGGAGACTGCATGCCAGACATCCATGGAACACTGTGAACCCAAGACATGAAATGATATTCGATTTATGTTTGAAGTAAATAAGAGCAGCGAGTAAAATGTTTTATTGAAGAAATGAATTCATTGAATGAAAATTTGGGGAGGGTTCAGAGTTAGAGCATCAGGAGCCCGGCCGAGAGGGTTTGGAGTTAGGGTGTCAGGAACTCTGGTGTGCGGTAGGCAAAGGGGAGAGTTCAGAGTTGGGTGGGCTGTTGGGAGCTCCAGTGTGCGTTAGGCCAAGGGGAGGGTTCGGACTCAGGGTGTTGGGAGTTCCAATGTGTGGTAGGCAGATTTTAATTTTAAATACAAATAACAGTTATATACTTTAGGACCTATCTTCCTCAAGTTCCTCGTGTTTTGATGTTAAATACAAAAAAAATGTATAATGAATTTAAAATTACTTGGTATGCATTGAAGATTTGCGCACATTCATTTTCTTTGGGCGGTGGTTGCAAACCATACATGCACACAGCTTTGAGGGAACAGTGGTCGTGGATTCTACTACTTTCCAAGTATTTCCTTCTATTATAGCATACCCATTTCTTCTCATTCCGTCAACACATCTGGCGGAGCCGTCAATGTAGAATTCATATCCTTCTCCCAGCGGAGTATCGCAAAGGTCTTCTCGGGTCTTGGTCTGAAGATCTGTCAACTCGACACAGTCATGCTCCACCTCTTTCTCTGTTTCACTGCCGTATAAAAATTGAGCTGGGTTGCAGCTATTAATTTTTGCAAACTGTAAATCTTCTCCAACCATTAAAATGGTTTCATACTTTAATATGCGAGAATCAGTCAGCCATCGATGGGCAGTTTGTGTTAATAAAACACTCACAGAATGGGAGGTGTACACAGTCATCTTTCCTCCAAAAGTAAGTTTACGTGCTTCCTCTACCAACAGAGCAGCAGCCGCTACTCCCTGGATACACGTCGGCCATCCGCGAGACACTGGGTCCATCATTTTGGAAAGGAAAGCTACTGGGTGTCGCTGACCGCCTTTTTCTTGTGTTAAAACTCCCACAGCTGTTCCTTGGTTATGAGTGACAAATAGCTGGAAGGGCTGTTTTAAAGAGGGCAGAGTGAGCACTGGGGCTCGTGTTAGGCGATGTTTCAAGTCCTCGAACCATCCCTCCTCCTCCTGGGTCCATTTCAATGGATAGTCATTTTCATTTGTCAGTTTATCATACATAAACTTCACCAAAGCTGAGTAGTCCTCTATCCATAACCTACAGTATCCTAAGAGTCCCAGGAATTGTCTTATTTCCTTCTTATTACGGGGTAAAGGCATTCTAGTGATTCCCGCAATTCGTTCAGGGGTAATCCGTTTCTGTCCTTTACTTATCTGGTGTCCCAGATATATCACAGTTTTCTCAACAAACTGTAACTTGTTTCTGGACACTCGTAGACCCTTTTTCCCCAGATAATTCAAGAGTCTAATGGTCTCTCTCCTCATTTCTTGTTCCTTGGGTCCTGATAATAGTAAATCATCCACATACTGCATTAGTTGGGAATCATCAGATTGTGGATAGTCCATCAGGATTTGTTCTAGCATTTGTCCAAACAGGTTTGGAGATTCAGTGAACCCTTGGGGCAATACAGTCCACCGAAACTGTCTCCGTCTACCTGTCCATGGATTTTCCCATTCAAACGCAAACATATCTCTACTTTCCTCTTCTAACGGACAAGTCCAGAAGGCATCCTTCAAGTCGATAACACTAAACCACTCATGGTCTGGGGGAATCCGACTCATAATAGTATAGGGATTAGGCACCACTGGGTGGCGGGTCTGAACAATAGCATTCAAACTTCTTAGATCCTGAACTAGGCGATAGGATCCATCTGATTTTTTTACTGGGAGTATAGGGGTGTTATAAGGTGACATGCATTCTTCTAATAGTCCGTCTCGTATTAAAGTCTCAATTACCGGCTGTAGCCCTTTTCTCCCTTCCAAAGAAATAGGATACTGACGTTTCCTTACCGGCTGATGACCTGGTATTAATGTGACATGTAAAGGTGGGATGTCCAGACCTCCTCGATTTCCCTCCTTATACCAGACTCTCTCGTCAATCTGCCGTTCATCCTCTTCCTTTAAAGCGCAGAGGTGGACTCGCACTTCTCCGTCCACAGGGAGAGCACCCAAACCTAGGAGAGCCTGTAAGTCCCTTCCTAGGAGGTTAAATCCAGCCGAAGGTAATAACAAGAGGTCTTGTACCCCTTCTCTTTCTTCCAGTTTCACTGTTACTTGGGGAATTATTGATACCATTCTGGGAGCTCCTTCTATCCCAGAAATTGTCAAATTACTTTTTATAGGCTCAGTTCCGATTGGCACAGTTATTACACTACTTCGTTCCGCTCCTGTGTCCACCATAAACACCACCTCTTCTCCCTTGGGACCAATTTTTAGTTTTACCAGGGGTTCCCTCTTATATTTGGTCCCTAACATTTGGAACCCCTGACACCCCTAATCTTCTTCCATAAGTTCGAGGGCACGCAATTCCCTCTTGTATCGGGGGCATTCCCTCTTAAAGTGTCCTTCCTCATTGCAGTAATAGCATTTAACAAATCTCCGGGGTCTTCCCTCTCTTGGATATTTTGGATTGTTTAGAGGAAGGTTTTGTTTTCTTTCCCCTCTGGATTCAGCATTCATCTGTCGGATAGTCTGTACCATAACCTTTGTCGCCTTCTTTTGATCTTCTTCTCTCTGCACATATACTTTTTGTGCCTTTTTTAACAGTTCACTTAGGGGTTTTTCACTCCAGTCCTCCTCCTTTTCTAGTTTCTTTCTAATGTCTTGCCATGATTTGGAAACAAATTCAATTCGAATAAGCTGTTCACCCATTGGTGTACTAGGGTCCACACCAGCATACTGTTGGACATTCTTTCTCACCCTCTCCAAAAAAATCAGTAGGGGACTCGTCTTTCCCCTGGTGGTTCCCAAATGCCTTGGTAAAATTGTGACCCTTTGGCACAGCCTCCCGTATCCCTTTAATTTTCCACTCTCTATATTGTCTCATACTTGCCAATCCCTCGGGTGTTCGTTTGTCCCACCTGGGTTCATTTAAGGGATATTTTTGTTCATGGGGTCTAGGGTCCCCAGGTTGTTCATATTCCCACATGAGGAGGGCAGCCCGTCGAATCATCTGCCTCTCCTGGGGTGAAAATAATGTTCCCATTATTGCCTGCATCTCTTCCCACGTATATGTGTTTGGTCCCAAGAATTGGTCAAGCTGCTCAGCCAGTCCTATAGGATCTTCCAATAACTTTTTCATTTCTTTCTTAAATCCCTGCACCTCTGTACTAGTTAGGGGAACATTCACATATCCCGTTCCCCCTCCCGGTCCTCCCATAGGAACTTCTCAGGGGATTTAGGTTTATTGAAAACTTTGATGGTCCTGGACCAGTCTGGGATCTTGTCCAGGGTCGGTTTACCGGTGGAAGTTTAGGGTCCGACTCCCTTAATTCATCCTTTTTATCCCGGCCCCCTTCGGGGCAATCAGATTCATCACCTTTCCCCTCCGGTAATAAGCTTTCCTCGGGCGCAGTAGGCACCGGGGGAATATAAGGAGGGGGAAGGTTGTCCAGAGGTTCCCATTTCTTTTCTCCTGCCACTCTCAATTTAAAACATTCTGTTAAGGATCCTGGCCAGGGAACCCAACAAAATGCATATGCTGACTCTTCTTGATTCACCTTTGGTCTCGAATTTACATATATGTTTAATGCTTGTCTAACCCAATCCTCATCAGATCCAAATTTCGGCCACCAGACCGAGGAACCTTTAATAGGTTGTTTTGACCAAAGGAGACAATATTGGACCATCTTTTTCTTGTTTTTGTTCCGATATCTATTACTATCCCAATTTTCAAACATTCTCCCCAAAGGGCTGTCAAGGGGTACTCCCAGGAATTGTCCTGAATTTTCAGACGAGCCCTTAGATTTTGATCCTCCCATTTTCCCACCTAGATCTGTTTATCGTTGCTGAGGACCCTCTCGCTCTGGACCCTACTCCCTTCCTCTCAGACGCCTCGTCGGAGGTGCTGTCCCTCCTTCGGTTACCGCTGAGGTTTTCCTGGGGTTGACCCCTCTCTTCTCGGCACTTCGTCGGAGGTGCTGTCCCTCCTTCGGTTACCGCCGAGGTTTCCCTGGGGTCTATCCTAGAGTCCCGCGACAGGGTTCTCACACAACGACAAAAGATCTATACTTAATCTATTCCGTTAGGTTTTTATCCAAACAGGTGTATCCCGTTACACCTGTTACCCAATCCCCACACCACAATCGTAAGTCGTCACTTACCGGTGTCTTCCCGGGGATTGAACCGTCACCCTTCTCCTCTCCGTCTTGTCGTGTCACCCTGTCCGGATACCACTCGCTCAAGCCGCCCGAAGCGACGAGCAAGGGACTAGGAGCTGCTGAACTCAGCGGGGTGCACCGCCTCCGATGTCCCTCTTCTCGCCTCCCCTCACGGCCGGAGTGTAGATCCCGGATGAGCCCCCATTTGTCAGAAATAAAACTTCTCACACATGAGTCTCTTTAAAACTGATGACACGACAAGCTTTATTTACAAGTCTGCAGAGTTGGACTCAACTGGTTTCTCACCAGTTAAGCCCCGATACATACAGTGCATTGATTTTTATACCTTTATTATTTGCCCTTCCCCTTCTTATTAATACTGTTTTAATTGGTTAGTATTACAAAAACATTCTAAGTATAACTGCATTATTAATTATCACGTTCGTTACGTACGCTGTGAACTCTACATTCACTGAATTCTGTTTCTCACACTTCTTATCAATCCTTTGTCTCCTGCATGTCTCTCACTATGACCATGAAAAGATAGGTTTAAAAAAACATATTCAGCAGCTCCTTCTGTCCTTGACTGCTAGTAAACTCTCTGTCCGTTCTGGCTTCCCTGTTTATGATTAATCATCACATTTTAACTTAAGTCTTTTTAACCTAAATTCTCTATATCACAAATATAACACACAAAGAAAGCACAAGAGGCAGCCAAGCCTTCTCACAGGTTTGATCAGGAAGCTTTTCATTTCCCACCTGTTAATTTCGACTGCACTATTTTTGTACAGAACAGATGCATCCAATTGTGGATATTCTCCTCAAAGCCCCTTTTGAAATGTACATCCATGATGTTCCTGTGCCATATTTTGTCAAAGGCATTCTTCTGATCCACGCTGACTAGGCAAATGTACACACTACTTACCCATATGCAGGCTATTCTTGAATAACACAGGGTGTCAGAGATCTTCTTTCTGGGTAAACTGCAGATCTAGTCCAGGCAAACTAGCAACACAAGAGCAAATTTGATTTGATTGGTAATGGTGTTCAAAGGCTTGGGAAAAATCCACATTTAACAGTAAGTTAAGCCACTAATTTCTGAGAAATACAAAAGCTGCAAATGCTGCAATCCTGAGCAAACAAGAATTGCTGGAGGAACTCAGGTCAGACAGGATTCATGAGGGAAAAAAAGTCAATCAATATTTCAGATATGAACCCTTGATCAAGACTAATATAGAATAGGAGCAATTTGGACACATACTTGGATAAGATTGGTTCAGAAGGATATGGGCCAAATGCAGGCAAGCGGGACGAGTTTGGGTGGAACTTTTTGATCAACATGGGCAAGTTGGGTTGAAGGGCCTTGTTCCACAATTCTATATCCCCATTTTTCTTTCATCCATTTGTCTTAGAAACTCTTAAATGCCCCCCAATGTTTCAGCTTCCACCACCTTCCCCAGCAATGCATTCCAGGCTTCCACAACTGTTAAAAAAAACCTTCCCTCCCTTAACTTTTTACACATGTCCTCTGGTGTTTGCCATTCCTACCCTAGGAAACAAGTGCTAGCTGTCCACCCAATTTATGCCTCTCAATCTTGTAGACCTCTATCAAGTCTCCATTCATCCTTCTACACTCCAAAGAGAGTAGCCCCAGCTCTGCTAACCTTACCTCATCAGACTTGTTTCCCAATCCAGGCATCATCTTGGTAAATCTCCTCTGCTCCCTTTCCATAGCCTCCACCACTTTCCTATAATGAGGTGACGAGAACTGAACACTATTGATTTGTAGAGTTGTAATGTGACCTCTCTACTCCTGAATTCAATCCCCTTATTAATGAATCCCAGCATCCCATAGGCCTTAACTATCCTATCAACCTGTGAGGCCACCTTGAGGGATGTATGGATTTGTACTCCAAGGTCCCCCAGTTAATCCACACTCTTTATTAACCATTAACCCTGAACTCAGTCCTTCCAAAATGCATCACCACACACTTATCTGGATTGAAATCCACCTATGAACTCATCAAATCCTGCTCTATCCATGTATTAGCACTTTGGTAGTCCCAGCCAATATTAGGGAAATTAAATTCCATACTATTACAACCCTATTATTCTTAAAGTGTGATCTCCCTACACATTTGATCCTGTGGGTGAATGCTCCTTATATGGCCAGTATAATTATATATCTTGTAATGGGAAAAAATATGGTGTCAGAGCACAAATGAAACCTAGTTGAAATGAGCATATTCCTTGTCAAAGTTCAGCAAAGTAATTTGAGAGCAGCTGATAAGTGGGTGATATTGAAATTTATGGCTGGAGAATTCTTTATGACAGTGCCCAGAAAAAATTCTGCTAAGTTTTCAATGTTTATTTAACTGTAGTAAATTTTAGAAATGTAGCTTTCAATTAGCCTGACAATTAAGAGGTTGAGATAATAGGTAACACTGCATGGTCTTGAGGTGTTTTTGAACTACTTTGTCACTGGTCAGCCCTAAAATAAGGTTTTGGAATTAATAGGAGATGATGGTCTAACTCGGGCAAGGAAAAAAAAACCAAATTTTAAATCTACATAATTTCATGCCATCTTCAATGGTAAATGCATGTCACAATAAAATTTTGTGGTCATTACTATTTGGGATCATTAATGGCACTACTTTACATGAATTCAAGCTTTTTGACACGATAAAGGCTTATCAAAGTCTAGCTGGACATAAGGGTTTTTGACTCAACACAGTAACTTTTCACAGATGCTGCCTCATTTTTTATTTCATATTTCCAGCATCTAGAATCTTATCTAGAAATAATCAGCACCCCATTCAGAACCAGTCACCATCACAGTAGCAGGGTTTGTACAGAATGCAATGCAGCAACTCACCAAGATCTCTTGGACAGCACCTTTGAAACCCACAACCTCCATCAGCTTGAAAGACAAGGGCAGAATAGGCATGGATGTTGCCCTTCCAGCCGCACTCAGTCTGACTTGAAAATATATCACTGATCCTTCACTGTCAAAATCCAGGAACTCCCTTCTGAACTGCATTGTGGGTATACCCAAACCACTAGGACCACATTTCAAGGAGGTAGCACACCATGTTGACCCTGCCTGCAAAGCCCATATGTCTTGGGGTGAAAAAAAGTAAATTTCATATACTTAGCATTTCCAACTTGTAAAAAACTGGCCTGTGCTAAAAGTATAAACTTGTAATAAGCTTTTTTCTCCCTCTGCACACATATTGAGTATCACATATTGAGGATCAAATGTGTAGGGAGATCACACTTTAAGAATAATTATTTTCAGCTTCTTCAGTATATCTCATTATTTTCCCCAACCTTTGCTTTCATTTATTTACATCTCACCCCCAAACATATCAGCCATAATTAATCATTTCAACACCCGAAGCTGCAACAACCTACACTCATTGTCTCTATTGGTCTTCATCCTGTCAATATTATATACACCCACCTTTTTCTTCTCCACAAATGAAAACAATTTATTTCTAACTTTTCTCAGTTCTCAAAGTTGCGAAGCATTAACTGCTTCTTGCTCTGGAGGAGCCAGCTGAAGAGCTCCATTGTTTTCAAATTTCTGACATTTCCTGTTTTGAGTTTAGCCATGACAATTTTGGAAATCCTTAGGAGGTCAAATAACATCTAGAACATAGTACAGCACAGTACAGGCCTTTCAGCCCAAAATATTTAGCAAATTTATACAAGTCTCCTCTATGATCAATCCAATCCTTTACTTCCTTGAAGTCCAGGGCAGCACATTTAGTATAGCTGTTAATGAAATGCTGCTAGTGCCAACAACTTGGGTTCAAATCCGATGCTGTCTGCAAGTTTCTGTGAGGGTTTCCTCTGGGTGCTCCAGTTTCTGCCCACTGTTCAAAACATATCAGGATTGGTAGGTTAATTGGATGTAATAGTCAGCATGGGTTTGTGGGCCGATAAATTTATAAACCTCCAATTTTCTTGCATCTTTGTGTCTACCCAAGACTCTTAAATATCCCCATTGTACCAGCTTCAACCACTACACCCAGCAATGCATTCCAGGAACCCATCATGCTCTCCAAAAACTCTAATATCTCCCTTAAACTTTCCTCATCAACTCATCTTAAGGACCTCCATTATTAGCCATTTCCTCCATGAGAAGGTGTTGGTTATCCTCCCTATGACCCTTATTAACTCTATTCTCCCTATTACGTTGCCTATCATCCTCCATCCCTCCAAAGAGAAAAAATTCAGATTTACATGTCACACACAACCCTGAGATTCTTTTTACTGCAGGCAAGGAAAAATTACCACTTATTGGTAGTTAAAAAAAATTGTACACAGTGTACACTTGTAAACAAAGAACTGTAAACATAACAAATGTAAACAGACTGCAAGAAAATAAAATAAATAAAGTGCACAAGTAAGAGTCCTTAAATGAGTCCCTGATTGAGTTTGTCATTGAGAAGTCTAATGGTGGAGGGGTAGCAGCCGTTCCTGAAACTGGTGGTGCGAGTCTTGTGACGCCTATGTCTCTTTCCTGATGGTAGCAGCAAGAACAGTGTGTGTGCTGGGTGGTGTGGATCCTGGATGAACGCTGTTGCTCTCTGACAGCAACATTCCCTGCAAATGTTCTTGATAATGGAGAGGGTTTTGCTTGTGATGACCTGGGAAGTATCCACTATCTTTCAGAGGGCTTTACATTCATGGGTATTGGGATCCCCATATCACACCATGATGCAGCCGGTCAGCACTTTCCACCACACATCTGCAGAAATTACAGGGTTTCAAATGTCATACTAAACCTCCATAAACTCCTGAGGAAGTATAGGCATTGACAAAGTTTCTTCAAGATGCCAAAAGTAATGGGCCCAGGAAAGATCCTCCAAGATAGTAGGCCCTTTCAAACTTCTGTGTAAAATAGGGTTAACCAGGGATTTGCCGTTAGTGCCCCAGTTAGAAATGGTCCGATATGATCAACCCTGTCAGATCCCAAGAGTCCGTGACCTACCTCAGAGGTAGTCAGGGAACCCAGTTAAACTTACCTAGGTCACGTCCACAGGCAATTTAACAGGAAAACGGCCGACTCACCAATTACGGTGACATCAGCACATGCATCACCAGACAGCCAGTATCTGAATAGCCAGTGAGTACATAACATGTCATTGTGGGGGCAGGATCCCCCCTTAAATCGCCAGGTTGACAATTTAATGGGTCAATCCCCCTGCAATTTCACCTTTGTACTAGGGTGTGAGACTTCCAAGAACTTAAATTTGCTCAGCTGCTCCACCTCTGATATCCCAATGATCACTGGATTGTATACCCCTGGCTTTCCCTTCTTGAAGTCAACAATCAACTCCTTAGTTTTGGTGACATTGAGTGCAAGTTTGTTATTGGCGCACTTTTCAGCCCAGTTTTCAATCCCCCTCCTGTATGCTGACTCCTCCCCTTCCTTTCTACAACCCATACCGTGGTATCATCATTAAATCTGTAGATGGTGTTATTTTCACACAGTTGTAGGTGTAGCGAATAGAGCAGGGGGCTAAGAACACAACCTTGTGGTGCTCCGGTACTGATGGAGATCATGGAGATGTTCTTACCGATCTTCAATGCGGTCTGGAGGTGAAGAAGTCCATGATCAATTACACGGTGGGGTGTTGGATCCCAGATCTTGGAGTTTTCAGATGAGTTTTGAGATGTTGTTAAATGACAAACTATAGTCGATAAAGAGTATACTGATGAATGGATCTTTACCTCCAGTTGTTCCAGGGCTTTGCTTGTTCAATCTTTGCTTGTGAGACATTCTCTAATCCAGACAGAATCCAGGTAGATCGCATCTGTACTCTCTCTAAAACTTCTCCATCCTTCCTGTAATGACGTGGCCTAAACATAACACAATACTCTTAAGATTTTTAGAGATGATACATCACCACATGGCTCTCAAACACGATTCCCCGACAAGTGAAGGCCAGCACACCATAAACCCTCTTACCGAGGAGCCACGTGATGGAGTAGTGGATGGTCAGGGAATTCCAGGCCTCTCCGGAAAAGTTGAAAAAAAACGCACAAAACACAAAGGTACAAGAATAAAAATTAAAACAAAGTAAAAGTAAAGGTGAGAAGAAAATGGCAGCGAAGAGAGAAAAGTCAAAAGCAACGGGAAGAAGAGAAGATGAAAGAATGTCGGAAGAAGAAGGTGAAGGCCTTACCTGTCCGAGGAGGCCCGCTGCGGAGAGAGAAGCCCGCTCCCTAAGGTCGGTGGAAGTCCCGAGCTCGGGACTACAAAAATGGCTCGCGGAGCCGAGTAAAAGTGCGCATGAAAAAAAACCACACTGACGGGAGGGGGCAACAGCTGAGGAGTCGATCTCCACAGCTGAGGGTGACAGCTAAAACACAGCAACAGGAAGAGAACATAGAAAATAACGAGAACAAGAAAGAACAGAGCAAAAAGAAAACAAGGAAACAACAGATGGCCAACCCAGAGGAAGAAGAAGAAGAACATAGAGAAATGGAAGAAGAAGGGAAAGGCAGGACAATGGATATATATATTTTTTTTAAAGAATATATGGAATCAGTGAAAGAATGGCAATTACATGAATTTAATGAGATTAAATGAAGAATTAAGAGTGCAGAAGAAAAAATGAATAAAATAGAAATGGTCATATCAGAGATAGGAAAAAGAGTGGATAATGTGGAAGAATGAGAAATAATCATAGAAATGGAAGGAGAGGACTTAAAAGAGAAATTAGAAGAATCTAATAAAAAAAGTTAGAGGCACATGAGCTGTTAGCTCAGAAGATAGATATAATGGAAAACTATAATAGAATAAATAATATAAAGATAGTGGGCCTTAAGGAAGATGAAGAAGGCAAGAATATGAGAGAATTTATAAAAGATTGGATCCCCAGGGTCCTAGGAAGACCAGAATTACAGGAAGAAATGGAAATAGAGAGGGCACATAGAACACTAGCCCCGAAACCACAACCGCAGCAAAAACCAACATTTATTTTAGTAAAATTCTTAAGATATACAACAAGAGAAAATATATTGGAGAAAGCAATGAAGAAAATAAGAAGACAAAAAGCCACTGGAATACAAAGGTCAAAAATTTTTTTTCTATCCAGACATAAGTTTTGAACTTCTGAAGAAGAGGAAGGAGTTCAATACAGCAAAAACGATCCTATGCAATAAAGGATATAAATTTATGTTAAAGTACCCAGCAGTACTTAAAATAGTTATTCCAGGGCAACAAAACAGACTATTCTCGGATCCAGAGGAAGCACGAAAATTTGCAGAACAACTACAAAACAAGCAGAGAGATGAAGACATGTAATGAGAGTAAAAATGACCACGAACTATATGTATGTGTGTATATGGGTGTGTGTGTATATATATAAAAATAAATATAAATAAATAGATATAAATATATATATAAATAAATAGATATAAATATATATATATAAATATATAAATATGTGTATGTGCATACATGAGTGTATCCGTATTTAGAGGAAAATATATAGAGTATAGATAAGAATTGATAAGGGAATGAAAGGGAATAGAGGAAATAAGGAGGGAATTAAAAGAGTGACCTTTGTTATATAAGAAAATTGAAATCTTTTCCGGGGGGGGGCTGGGTGGGGAGGAGTTACAGTCACTGAAAAATCAGTTGACGCTTGCGAGTGAATTCGCAAATCCAAATGGAGAGGGGAGATGTGGTTGCCTGACAAGGGATAAAGGGCAACTCAGGAGGGGGAGGGGAGAATGGGGTTAAAGAAGTTTTAAATAGGAGAATAAGGAAAATGTTTGATGTTTTAGAAATGTTGTCTTATAAAGTGTTCAAAACAAGAAAGCAGAAATGGATAAGAAGGTGATGATGAGGAAATGGAAAGGGAAGATAAACAAAGTATGAAATGGCTACTTTGAACTATATGACTTTAAATATTAACGGAATACATAACCAAATCAAAAGGAAGAACCTGCTAAATTTACTGAAAAAAGAAAAAATTGATATAGCATTCGTGCAAGAAACACATTTAACTGAAATGGAGCATAAGAGATTAAAGAGAGATTGGGTAGGACATGTAACAGCAGCGTCATATAATTCAAAAGCTAGAGGAGTAGCTATATTAATCAGTAAAAATGTACCAATTAAAATAGAAGAGGAAATAATAGATCCAGCAGGGAGATATGTAATGATAAAATGTCAGATATATTTGGAGTTGTGGAATTTACTCAATGTATATTCACCTAACGAAGAAGATCAAAAGTTTATACAAGATATTTTTTTGAAGATAGCAGACACGCAAGGGAACATATTAATAGGAGGGGATTTCAATCTTAATTTGGATTCAAACATGGATAAAACTGGGAAAAAAATTAACAAAAAGAACAAAGTAACCAAATTTATAATTAAATCGGTGCAAGAAATGCAACTTTTGGATATATGGAGGAAACAACACCCAAAGGAAAAGGAATATTCATATTATTCGGGTAGACATAAAACATACTCAAGAATAGGCCTATTTCTGTTATCAGCTCGTATGCAAGATCGAGTAAAAAAAACAGAATATAAAGCTAGAATATTATCGGACCATTCACCCTTGATATTGACAATAGAGTTCGAGGACATCCCTCCAAGAATGTATAGATGGAGATTAAACTCCATGCTACTTAAAAGGCAGGATTTTAGAGAATTCATTGAAAGACAAATTAAAATGTACTTTGAAATAAATACGGAATCAGTGAAAGATAAGTTTATACTATGGGACGCAACGAAAGTGTTCATCAGAGGGCAAATAATAAGTTATGTAACCAAGATGAAGAAGGACTACTATCAGGAAACAGAGCAGTTGGAAAGGGAAATAGTAAATATAGAAAAAGAATTAGCAATGAAGGAAGACACAACTAAAAGAAGAGAATTGGCAGATAAAAAAATAAAATATGAAACACTACAAACATGTAAGGTGGAGAACATAATGAAGACAAAACAGAAATATTATGAACTAGGAGAAAAAACGCACAAAATTCTAGCATGGCAGCTTAAGACAGAACAAGCTAAGAAAATGGTATTGGCATCAAGGAAAAAAGACAAACAAATTACATATAATCCAATGGAGATTAATGAAAACTTTAGAGAATTCTATGAACAATTATACCAAACTGAAAACGAAGGGAAAGAAGACAAAATAGATGAATTTTTAACTAAAATTGAACTACCAAAATTACAAATAGAGGAACAAAATAAATTAACAGAACCATTTGAAATAGTAGAAATACAAGAGATAATTAAAAAAAACTACCAAATAATAAAACACCAGGAGAGGATGGATTCCCAATAGAATTCTATAAAACATTTAAAGATTTATTAATTCCTCCCCTCCTGGAAGTAATCAACCAGATTGACAAAACACAAAGCTTACCAGATTCATGCAAAACAGCAATAATTACAGTAATACCAAAGCAAGGGAAAGATCCACTCGCACCAGTGTCATATAGACCAATATCATTACTTAACACAGATTATAATAGCTAAACTATTAGCAAACAGATTAGCAGATTATGTACCTAAAATGGTAAATCTAGACCAAACTGGATTTATTAAAAAAAGACAGACAATATTTGTAAATTTATTAACTTAATTCATGCAGTAGAAGGGAGTAAAGTGCCAACAGTAGCAGTTGCTTTAGATGCAGAGAAGGCCTTTGACAGAGTAGAATGGAATTATTTATTCAAAGTATTGCAAAATTTCAGTTTACCAGAGAAGTAAATGAATTGGATTAAAGCATTATATAAGGGGCCATTGGCGAAAGTGACAGTAAATGGATATATATCAAAGCAATTTAATTTAAGGAGATCAACAAGGCAGGGATGCCCACTGTCACCCTTATTGTTCGCGTTAGCTATAGAACCACTAGCAGAATTGATGAGAACAGAAAATAAAATAAAAGGGATAAAAATAAAAGACAAGGAATATAAAATCAGTTTATTTCCAGATGATGTTATAGTATACTTAATAGAACCAGAATTATCAATAAAAGAATTGTATAAGAAATTGAAGGAATATGGAGAAGTTACAAGATTAACGCAAATAAAAGTGAAGCAATGCCAATGAATAATGCGGATTTCTCAAAATTTAAGAAGGAATCACCATTCAGATGGCAAATGCAAGCAATAAGATACCTAGGTATACAAATAAATAAAAACCTCAGCCATCGATATAAACTCAATTATTATCCACTAATGAAAAAATTACAGAACGATTTAGAGCATTGGTAAGATTTACCACTAACACTAATAGGAAGGATAAACTGTATTAAAATGAACATTTTCCCAAGGATACAATACCTATTTCAGGCATTGCGAATACACTTGACAGAGAAATTCTTCAAGGAGTTAAAGAAAATAATAAGGAAATTTTTATGGAAAGGGGGGAAACCGAGGATAGCACTAGATAAATTAACAAAATGGTATAAACAAGGAGGCTTACAACTGCCAAACTTTAAAAATTATTATAGAGCCGCATAATTAAGATACCTATCAGATTTTTATCAAACAAGGGAAAAGCCAGATTGGACTAGATTAGAACTAGATAAAATAGGGGAGAAGACACCTGAACATATATAAATGGGATGAAAAACTGGTACAACATAGGAGTTCTCCAGTATTACATCATCTGCTCAATATTTGGAAGAAGATTCATGTAGAAAGGAATAATACAAATTACCAATTACCAAAACTAATACTGACGCAAAATCAGTTAATCCCTTTTACAATAGATAACCTTTCCTTTAGAGCACACATGTCAAACTCTGGCCCGATTAATTATATTTGGCCTGCAAGATCATATAAAAAATGTATTAGAGATGGCCCGCTGGCCGCCGCGCCAGTATAGCGCATGCACAGTAATACAACAAATCCAAGAATGCATTGGCGTCATCCCGCTAATTGCCCCCACCTCCTCTGTTTACGTTGCAGGGTCTCACCGTGGACTCTGGTTTTGGGGCCTGGCCGGTGTCAGGGGAAGCCAAGGCCGCTTCCCAGCGCCCGGAACTGGAGGCCTCGGGCATGACCTCGCCAGGACCGTTGCCCACTCCCCCTCCCTGCCGCAGGCCAACCCGCGACTCACGGTGACGGGGCCGCTGATCCCCCGAGATGCCGCCCTGCAGCGAGAGCCGATGCCCCCGCACTGTTGTATCCCCCCCGCCCGCCCCCACCGCAGCATGGCCTGACCGGTGTCAGGGGAAGCCAAGGCCGCTTCCCAGCGCCTTCGTAACCGGAGGCCTAGGGCCTGACCTCACCAGGACCGTTGCCCACTCCCCCTCCCTGCCGCAGGCCGACCCGCGACTCACGGTGACGGGGCCGCTGATCCCCTGAGATGCCGCCCTGTAGCAAGAGCCGATGCCCCCCCCACTGTCGTGTCCCCCCGCCCGCCCCCCTACCGCAGCGTGGCCTGGCCGGTGTCAGGGGAAGCCAAGGCCGCTTCCCAGCGCCCGGAACCGGAGGTCTCGGGCCTGACCTCCCCCTCCCTGCCGCAGGCCGACCCGCGACTCACGGTGACGGGGCCGCTGATCCGCCGAGATGCCGCCCTGCAGCGAGAGCCGATGCCCCCGCACTGTCTTTGTCCAACCCGATGGCCCGCAAACCCCGCCCTCCCGCACACAGGCCTGAATAAGTATTATGAGCTTTAATCTCAGGATAAAACAATCTTCCAATAGTTTCATGTCACAGTGATAAATATATTCCTGGTTAAAAATGGTCCTGCACCTGGATACAAGCTCATTAGGCATAAAACTTGAAAAGTGTGTAAATCAAAGGATATCTGTACCAATGGAAAAAGGGCATGGCAAATAACCCTGCTAGAGTTCATGCCCACAATCAGTCACCCATTTGATTGTTTCAGGAATCATGTTATTCTCCCACATTCTCAATAGCCCTCAGATTTTACTATTCGACAGCACACTAGCAACATTTGACAAATCCTCTATAGAGAAATATTATTTATTGAATATTTTATTTCTCATTTGTTCATGCTTCTGGAAAGAGTTTATCCAAAACTATTATTAAACATTTATTTTAATAAGAAAAAGTTTAACATTACATATGTTGAAAGAAGAGAAAACATGCAGATGTTGTTGAAAATTTTCAATAAATATTTAGTTCGGCCCTCGACTTGGACTACCAAGTTTTTAATTTTGGCCCTCCGTGAATTTGAGTTTGACACCCCTGCTTTAGAGAATGGGAGAAAAAAGGGATCAAAAGAATAGAAAATTGTTTTTCAGGAAATAGATTATTATCCTTTGAACAAATGAAGGATAAATATAATATAACTCAAGATACAGTGTTGGCATATTACCAACTGAGATCCTACTTGAAGGGCAAATTAGGAAGCAGTCTGAGGTTACCAGAAGGAAGTAATTTTGAATATGTGATTACAAATACAATGATAATCAAAAAAATTATAACAAATATGTATATTAAACTGCAAGAAAAGGAGAATGAGGAAAAAAATGGTAAAACTAAACAAAAATGAGAACAAGATTTAAATATAAAGATAAAGAAGGAAACATGGGAGAAGTTATGCTCTGGAACTATGAGAAATACAATAAACACGAGGTTACGTATGATACAATGTAACTGGATACACAGGCTATACATTACACCTCAAAAGTTAAATAAATGGGACCCAACAGTATTTGACAGATGTTTTTGTTGTAAAAAATAAATGGGAACAACAATTCATGCAATCTGGACATGTAAGAAAGTAGAAAAATTTTGGGAAGATCTAAACCAGATATTAAATAAAATTACAGAAAACAATATACCAAAAAACCCAGAGATCTTCCTCCTAAGTAACATAAAAAACAAAGAATTTGGACTTGATTTGGATGGTGCACAAAAAAGATTTGTTAAGATAGCTCTAGCCGTAGCAAAAAAATGTATTATGTCAACCTGGAAATTAGAAGATAATTTGAGAATACAACAATGGTATATAGAAATGAATAAATGTATCTCATTAGAAAAAATAACATATAATTTAAGAAATAATATTGAAATATTTGAACAAATATGGGAGCCATACATGAAACACAATAGAGAAAACCTACCGGGGACATCTACCACCTAAAATAACGAAAGGAGAAGGAAATGAAAAGAATTGACTCAGTGGAATTTCTTGTTTATTTTTATTGAATGACAACATTGTTTGACTGGTTTAATGTATCTTAGATTTTGTACTTTAAATGAATGGGGGGGGATGGGGGGGGAAGAAAATGACACTGTATATGTTTGAAAATCTTGGTCAATGTGGTTTATGGTGTGAAAAATAAAAATTTTTTTAAAAAAACCTTCTTACCATCCTATCAACGCATGGCAACTTTGAAGGATCCGTGGATTCTTCTGTTCTTCCATGTGGCTTAGAATCCTGCCATTAACCTTGCACTCTGCTTTCAGCTTTCATCTTCAAAAGTGCATCACTTCATACTTTTCCAGATTGAACTCCACCTGCCACATCTCCACTCAATTCATCATCCTACTGAGATCACCTGTAGAGAGAAAAAGACCTTTTTTCGATTTTAAAAACATGTCATCTTGAAGTCATCATGTGGCCACACCCAGGCTACGTACAATTTATTGCTGTTAAATTGATGCAGAGGCATACAATAAGATCAGCACAGTTCCAGTCATGTTTGGTTGATACCAGTTCTCCTAGAACTGTAAAAAACACACCAAAATGCTGGAGGAACTCAGCTGGTCTTGTAGCATCCATAAAGACAGATACAATGCTGACGTTCCAGGCCCCTTCTTCAACTGCTCAAAAAAGGGTTCAGACCCAAAAGATTAGCACTCTACTTTTATCTCCTCTGAATGCTGCCAGACCAGCTAAGTCCTCCAACATTTCAACATGTTTTTACTAAAAATCACAGCATCTGCTAATGTTTCAGAGTACACCATTCGAACAGGTCCTTCAGCCAGCACCTGTACCAAACTTAAACATGCATGTCCCTCTATTGTTCCCCTATCTAGAAGCCTCTTCAACACTACTCCTGTCACCTACCACTCTCCAGGTGCCCTGGCCATCTCGAAACCTTGCCCTTCCACATTAAATCCTGTGATAAAAGATCATATCTGATCATTTTATGCACTTCTAAGGAGGAAACAACCCAGTGAGGCAGCATGCCGTTAAGCAGGCGCACCGGCCCTGCTTGTAACACACGCAGCTGGGCAGCCGACCAAAATGGTGCCATTGGGGGTTTCCCCTTCAACCCTGGCACCGGGCTCAGAAGCCCGTGCTTGGGGACCCACATGATGCCCTGGTGATGTCAGCGCAGTTCTCAACCAGGTCCGGGCTGGGAGTATAAGGCCAGTCAGGCAGCCTGCAATAAATCAGTTCTGCTCACTGAGCTCAATCTGCCTGGTTGTGTGTTATTTCAGTTAGCAGTGTAGCTGCCACTACAATTGGTGACCCCGACAGGTTCAAATGCCTTTGAACCCAACATGAGCGACCCTTCGGTCAGTGCTATAGCCATCAAGCTCCCTGACTTCTGGGTGCAGAAGCTGGAGACCTGGTTCACCCACGCAGAGGCTGTTTCACCTCCACTTCCTCAGACACAACCAGGTTCTACCATGTGGTCGCCACCCTGGACCAGGCCACCGCCAAACGTGTGCTGTACCTCGTTCAACACTCAACCGCTGAAGATAAATACAGGACCATCTAATGGATGCTCACCAGCTCCCTCGGACTATCCAGGAGCCAGCGTGCTACTCGGAAGCTGCACCTCGACGCCTTGGGGGACAGGCCCCCGACTGAGCTAATGGATGAGATGCTTGCACTCATGGGCGATCACACCAACTGCCCAATTTTTGAGCACATCTTTTTCAACCACCTGCCTGAGGACATCCGGCCACTACTGGCCCAAGAGAGCCTTGCTGACCCGAGGAAGGTTGCTCAGTAGGCTCAAGAGCTATGGCTTGAGCGATTCCCAGAGGGCTCAGCAATCCGGCGGGTTGTGAGTCACAGGCACGACCAGACCAAGCCATCCTCTAGTGCTGTGGTAGAACACCCGGTCCATTCAGGGGCCACAAAGAGCAAAACCAGAGGCAAGGCATCTGCACTGGGCCTCTGCTTCTACCACCAGCGCTTGGGAGCCAAGACTCGGAAGTGTCGTCAGCCCTGCTCCTTCCAGGGAAATGAGCAGGCCGGCTGCTGTTAATGGCTGCGGCGGCTGGCCAGAGACACTGCCTTCTCTACCTGCGGGACTTAAGTCAGCGGCCAACGTTTCCTCATTGACACTGGGGCCCAGATCAACGTTATTCCAGCCACGGCCATTGAGTCCAGGAACCGGCCTCAAGGACCTCCCCTCTGTGTGGCCAATGAAATGGAGATCCAGACATATGGAGACAAGACCGTCCACTTCCAGATCAGCCGGGAAAAGTTCACCATTTTGTCCCTTCCAACCAGCATCCTGGATACTGACTTTCTCCTCGCCCACGGGCTCCTGGTTGACATTCGGGGGTAGGCGCCTGGTAGATGCCCGTACCTTCCAAGCCGTTCATCTCAACGCCTCCCACACACAGCAGCCGCAGATGGCCAAAATCAGCACACCCAAGGATGAGTTCCAGCGTATCCTGGACGAGTTTCTGGCCATCCTCAAGCCACAGTTCTCCGCTGCCTCACCACGGCACAGGGTGTTCAGTCACATCCCACACCAAGGCACGCCAGCTCCCATCGGATAAGCTCCAGGTGGCGAAGGAAGAGTTTTTGCATCTGCTGGAACTGGGGATCATTCGGCGCTCCAACAACCCTTGAGCCTCACCGCTCCCAATTATCCCAAAAACCTCCGGCAGCTGATGCCGCTGCGGAGACTACCGGCAGCTCAACAAGGTGACAATTCCTGACCGTTACCTGATCCCTCACGTCCAGGACTTTACAGCAAACCTGCATGGTGCGAGGGTGTTCTCGAAGGTTGACATGGTGCATGGGTATCACCAAATCACGGTACACCCTGAGGACGTACCCAAGACGGCCATCATCACACCCTTCGGCTTGTTCGAATTCCTTCGCATGGCATTCAGTCTCAAGAACGCTGTCCAGACCTTCCAGCACCTGATGAATTGAGTGGACAGGGACTTAGATTTCATCTTCATTTACTTAATGACATCCTTATTGACAGCAGGGATCAGGCGCAACACAAGGCCCGCCTGTGCACCCTCTTCTCCCAACTGGCTGACTTCAGCCTCACAATCAACCCAGCCAAGTGCCAGTTCGGGAAAGAGTCCATGCAGTTCCTGGGCCATACCATCTCGGCTGAAGGACCCACACCCACCACTATGAAGGTTGCCGCAATCAAGTAGATCCCATGTCCCGATAACCTTAAGGGGCTGCAGGAGTTCATGGGTATGGTCAAATTCTTTTATCCCAGGCGCTGCGCGCATCATGCAGCCGCTCTTCGCCCTCATCGCGGCCAAACACAAAACACTTGCCTGGACTCCAGAGCCCAACAAGGGCATTCAAGCCCACGAAGGATGCCCTCACGAAGGCTACCATGCTCGCCCACCCACACACCGACCTGCAAATAACACTCTCCATCGATGGCTCTGGCACAGCTGTCAGTGCCGTCCTGGAGCAGCAAGTGAATGGACAGTGGAAGCCACTGGAATTCTTCAGCCAGCTTCTTTGCCTACCAGAACGCAAGTATAGCACCTTCGACCATGAGTTACTGGGCATGTACCTGGCGGTGCTGCATTTCTATTTCTTGGAGGGAAAGACTTTTACCATCTTTACCGACCACAAACCCCTCACTCATGCACTAGCCATGGCAAAGGATCCCTGATCGGCTGCCAGCAGTGTCACCTCTCCTTCATGTCGGAGTTTACCATCGACATTTGGCACAAGGCGGGCAAGGACAACGTGGTCGCCGATGCACTCTCACGACCGGCCATCCGTGCACTGACACATGGCCTCGACTTCGACCAGCTCGCCAGGGACCAGAAGTCCGACGAGGTGACATGAGCCTTCAGGACTGCCATCACGGGCCTGCGGTTCCAGGACCTCCTGGCTCCTAGCGTTGAGGGCACCATCCTGTGTGATGTCTCCATGGGCACCCCTCAACCAGTGGTTTCCCAGCAGTAGTGCAGGCAAGTCTTCCACCATATCCATGACCTTTCACACCCTTCCATCAGGTCCATAGTCTATATGGTGGCAGAATTTTTCGTCTGGCATAGGCTGCAAAAGCAGATCGCGGACTGGGCCAGAACCTGCACCCATTGCCAGCTGTCCAAGGTGCACAGGCACACCAGAGCATCTGTACAGGAGTTCGAGCACGTCCATGAACGGTTCAGCCACATTCACATGGACATCGTCGGGCCCTTACCCGTTTACCAGGGTAATCGTTACCTTTTCATGGTGGTGGACCACACCACTCGTTGGACCAAGACAATCCCGATGCCAGACGCCTCCACAGACTCCTGCTCCCGAGCACTGTTACACGGTTGGGTTGCCTGGTTCAGCATCCCGAATCACCTCACCAGCAATCGGGGCGCCCAGTTCACCTCTGCACTGTGGTCACAGTTCGCCAACAGGCTGGGGATCGAACTACACCGCACCACAGCCTATCACCCACAGGCCAATGGGCTGGTCGAGTGACTACATTGCCACCTTAAGTTGGCACTTATGGCCCGCCTCACCGGTCCCAAATGGGTGGACGAACTGCCTTGGGTGCTCCTCGGCATCCACTCAATGCCCAAAGATGTACAGGCATCCTCAGCTGAGCTGGTCTACGGCGCACCGCTCGCGCTACCCTGTGAGTTCATCGACACACCTCATAACCCCCAGCAGTCACCACATGAGCTATTCCCCCAACTCCGGGCCCAGTTGGCCTCCTTCGCACCCCACCGCCGCCGTCCAGACACGGCACACGGGCTGGACTCCGCGGGGTACGTTTTTATTCGGCGAGGCCCGTCCACGGCACCTCTGCAGAGGCCTTACGAAGGGCCGTACAGAGTGGTCCAGCGTTCAGGGTCCACGTTCACGCTGGTCATTGGCGGTAGGAGGGAACTGTTTACGGTGGACAGGCTGAACCCAGCACACCTCAAACCCCACCGAACCAGTAGTCGTGGCCCAGCCCAAGAAGCGAGGCCGTCCGACTACAAAGGACGGCGCCAATTCTGGGGGGGGGGGGGGTCCTGTGTGACGGCACGCCGTTAGGCAGGCGAACCGGCCCCGCTTGTAACACACAGCGCCGTCGGGGTGTTCCTCTTCGACCTCGGCTCCGGGACCCACGGGACGCCGGCGCGGTCCTCAGCCAGGTCCGGGCTGGGAGTACAGGGGCGGCCAGCAATAAATCAGTTTCGCTCACTCGAGCTCAGGCCGTCTGGTTGTGTGTTACTTCAGTTAGCAGTGTAGCTGCCACCATACCAGCATCTTTTAGTCCATGCTCTCCCAAATCCTCCACCACCCCCCCCACCCCACCCACCCACCAAGCCTCTGCCAACTTCCTAAGCATTTTCCACAGCAAGTTCCAGGGTCAGGTTTGGTCTCGACCCGCCTGCACGTCCCTCTAGACCTTCCCTGGGAGCGGCTGCAACACGACTATTGTCAATGCCACAAGTGCCCTGGTATTGAGGCGGTCCTCTCCTTGTGGGACGTCCTGAAAGAATTCAATCTCCCCTCCCCCCCCACCAAAGTGAGACGAGTCGGGGGGGGGGGGGGGGGGGCTTTCCCCACCTCCCTTTGTGCGCGGTCCTGAGCCGCCCCCCTCCCTCCCCTCGTCCCTGGCGAGCAACAGCCGCCGACCGTTTTTTTTCGAAAACGAACACGTCACCCCCCCCCCCACCCCCCACTACTGTTTTATAACGGCGTCAGCGGGCGCCTCCCGCCACCCGTCCACCAATCAGGCTGCCGGAGCATCGCCCCTTCCAACGGGGCGCCGAGCGCGAGGCGGCGGGGCCGGCCAATCGGACGCGACCGCTTGCCGATTCAAACCCGTCCCATCCCCGTCGCGGAGGTGGTCGCGCGGAGTGGGGGGGTGGGGGTGGGGGTGGGGGTGGGGAAAGAGAGGAGAAGGACGGGCGCAACCTAACCTGCTGGCGCCTCGCGCGACGGACCAATGGCGCTGCCGCGCGCCCCCGGCAGCCCGCCTTGGGGCCGGGCTGGCGGCCAATGGGCGCCGCCTCCGCCCCGTGATGGACAGGCGGCGGGGAAGGAAACGTGCAATGAAGTTGGGGTGAGAGGTCGCCGAGTGAGAACCAGCGCCCTGTGTCGCTTTGTAGTCCATTGACGCCTTGTGTGGGTCTGGTAGGTAACCTTGTGTCTATCACCGTGCGGCGTGTCCATGTCCGCGGGATGGGGCTTTTAATTCACCCTTAAGGCGAAGGCAAGTCATTGGATGGGCTTTGGGGGGGGGGGGGGAACGGAACTCCGGGGGGGGGGGGGGAGGGAAGCAAAAAAAAACCCGAATCTTTTATTTTTAAGCAAGTTGCGTGTAATTTTCCTCTCGCTCAGTCGTGCAATCAGCGACCCCTGGAAGTTTGCTTCAAATGCATTGGGGGGGGGGGACCGTATTTAAACAAAATCTCCAGGCGGAATGAATCTAATCTCCCCATGTGTTGGGGGGGGGGAGAAGGAGGGGGGGGGGGAGGCTTGGGCTCTGGGTCTCTTCTTTCACGGGGAAATGGCCGCCTCTGGTTCGCACCGTGTGTCCCGTTGCCCCCCCCCCTCTCCTCCCCCCCGCTCCTCCTCCCCCCTCCTCACAGTCCCCGCCCCCAAGGTGAGGGGGGGGAGCGAAATCGGCCGTGAAAAGGGGCGAGGGGCCATGGAGCTCTCGGCTCGCCCACGCGCTTTCGCCCGCACGGTTCCCGGCACAAAGTCCCCCCCCTTTCCCTTGTCTCCCCCCCTTTCCCTTGTCTCCCCCCTTTCCCTTGTCTCCCCCCCTCCCTTGTCTCCCCCCCTCCCTTGTCTCCCCCCCTCCCTTCTCTCCCCCCCTCCCTTCTCTCCCCCCTCCTTCTCTCCCCCCTCCTTCTCTCCCCCCCTCCCTTCTCTCCCCCCCTCCCTTCA